>NC_092088.1:104317070-104401586 GCF_045679555.1 Salvelinus alpinus
CTACACCACCCTATGGTCCATGTCTACACCACCCTGTGGTCCATGTCTGTCCTACTGTCTACACCACCCTGTGGTCCATGTCTGTCCTACTGTCTACACCACCCCATGGTCCATGTCTGTCCTACTGTCTACACCACCCTGTGGTCCATGTCTGTCCTACTGTCTACACCACCCTATGGTCCATGTCTGTCCTACTGTCTACACCACCCTATGGCCCATGTCTGTCCTACTGTCTCCACCACCCTATGGTCCATGTCTGTCCTACTGTCTCCCCCACCCTGTGGTCCATGTCTGTCCTACTGTCTACACCACCCTATGGTCCATGTCTGTCCTACTGTCTACACCACCCTATGGTCCATGTCTGTCCTACTGTCTACACCACCCTATGGTCCATGTCTGTCCTACTGTCTACACCACCCTATGGTCCATGTCTGTCCTACTGTCTACACCACCCTATGGTCCATGTCTGTCCTACTGTCTCCCCTACCCTATGGTCCATGTCTGTCCTACTGTCTACACCACCCTATGGTCCATGTCTGTCCTACTGTCTAGACCACCCTATGGTCCATGTCTGTCCTACTGTCTACACCACCCTATGGCCCATGTCTGTCCTACTGTCTACACCACCCTATGGTCCATGTCTGTCCTACTGTCTACACCACCCTATGGTCCATGTCTGTCCTACTGTCTCCATCACCCTATGGTCCATGTCTGTCCTACTGTCTCCACCACCCTATGGGCCATGTCTGTCCTACTGTCTACACCACCCTATGGCCCATGTCTGTCCTACTGTCTCCACCACCCTATGGACCATGTCTGTCCTACTGTCTACACCACCCTATGGTCCATGTCTGTCCTACTGTCTCCCCCACCCTGTGGTCCATGTCTGTCCTACTGTCTCCACCACCCTATGGTCCATGTCTGTCCTACTGTCTACACCACCCTATGGACCATGTCTGTCCTACTGTCTACACCACCCTATGGTCCATGTCTGTCCTACTGTCTCCACCACCCTATGGTCCATGTCTGTCCTACTGTCTACACCACCCTATGGTCCATGTCTGTCCTACTGTCTACACCACCCTATGGTCCATGTCTGTCCTACTGTCTACACCACCCTATGGACCATGTCTGTCCTACTGTCTACACCACCCTATGGTCCATGTCTGTCCTACTGTCTACACCACCCTATGGTCCATGTCTGTCCTACTGTCTCCCCTACCCTATGGTCCATGTCTGTCCTACTGTCTACACCACCCTATGGTCCATGTCTGTCCTACTGTCTCCCCTACCCTATGGTCCATGTCTGTCCTACTGTCTACACCACCCTATGGTCCATGTCTGTCCTACTGTCTCCCCCACCCTGTGGTCCATGTCTGTCCTACTGTCTACACCACCCTATGGTCCATGTCTGTCCTACTGTCTACACCACCCTATGGTCCATGTCTGTCCTACTGTCTACACCACCCTATGGTCCATGTCTGTCCTACTGTCTACACCACCCTATGGTCCATGTCTGTCCTACTGTCTACACCACCCTATGGTCCATGTCTGTCCTACTGTCTCCCCTACCCTATGGTCCATGTCTGTCCTACTGTCTACACCACCCTATGGTCCATGTCTGTCCTACTGTCTAGACCACCCTATGGTCCATGTCTGTCCTACTGTCTACACCACCCTATGGCCCATGTCTGTCCTACTGTCTACACCACCCTATGGTCCATGTCTGTCCTACTGTCTACACCACCCTATGGTCCATGTCTGTCCTACTGTCTCCATCACCCTATGGTCCATGTCTGTCCTACTGTCTCCACCACCCTATGGGCCATGTCTGTCCTACTGTCTACACCACCCTATGGCCCATGTCTGTCCTACTGTCTCCACCACCCTATGGACCATGTCTGTCCTACTGTCTACACCACCCTATGGTCCATGTCTGTCCTACTGTCTCCCCCACCCTGTGGTCCATGTCTGTCCTACTGTCTCCACCACCCTATGGTCCATGTCTGTCCTACTGTCTACACCACCCTATGGACCATGTCTGTCCTACTGTCTACACCACCCTATGGTCCATGTCTGTCCTACTGTCTACACCACCCTATGGTCCATGTCTGTCCTACTGTCTCCACCACCCTGTGGGCCATGTCTGTCCTACTGTCTCCACCACCCTATGGTCCATGTCTGTCCTACTGTCTACACCACCCTATGGTCCATGTCTGTCCTACTGTCTCCCCCACCCTATGGCCCATGTCTGTCCTACTGTCTACACCACCCTATGGTCATGTCTGTCCTACTGTCTACACCACCCTATGGTCCATGTCTGTCCTACTGTCTACACCACCCTATGGTCCATGTCTGTCCTACTGTCTCCCCTACCCTATGGTCCATGTCTGTCCTACTGTCTACACCACCCTATGGTCCATGTCTGTCCTACTGTCTACACCACCCTGTGGTCCATGTCTGTCCTACTGTCTACACCACCCTGTGGTCCATGTCTGTCCTACTGTCTACACCACCCTATGGTCCATGTCTGTCCTACTGTCTACACCACCCTATGGTGCATGTCTGTCCTACTGTCTCCCCCACCCTATGGTCCATGTCTGTCCTACTGTCTACACCACCCTATGGCCCATGTCTGTCCTACTGTCTACACCACCCTATGGTCCATGTCTGTCCTACTGTCTACACCACCCTATGGTCCATGTCTGTCCTACTGTCTCCATCACCCTATGGTCCATGTCTGTCCTACTGTCTCCACCACCCTATGGGCCATGTCTGTCCTACTGTCTCCACCACCCTATGGGCCATGTCTGTCCTACTGTCTACACCACCCTATGGCCCATGTCTGTCCTACTGTCTCCACCACCCTATGGACCATGTCTGTCCTACTGTCTACACCACCCTATGGTCCACCCTATGGTCCATGTCTGTCCTACTGTCTCCCCCACCCTGTGGTCCATGTCTGTCCTACTGTCTCCACCACCCTATGGTCCATGTCTGTCCTACTGTCTACACCACCCTATGGTCCATGTCTGTCCTACTGTCTCCCCCACCCTATGGTCCATGTCTGTCCTACTGTCTACACCACCCTATGGACCATGTCTGTCCTACTGTCTACACCACCCTATGGTCCATGTCTGTCCTACTGTCTACACCACCCTATGGTCCATGTCTGTCCTACTGTCTCCCCTACCCTATGGTCCATGTCTGTCCTACTGTCTACACCACCCTATGGTCCATGTCTGTCCTACTGTCTCCCCTACCCTATGGTCCATGTCTGTCCTACTGTCTACACCACCCTATGGTCCATGTCTGTCCTACTGTCTACACCACCCTATGGTCCATGTCTGTCCTACTGTCTCCCCTACCCTATGGTCCATGTCTGTCCTACTGTCTACACCACCCTATGGTCCATGTCTGTCCTACTGTCTACACCACCCTATGGTCCATGTCTGTCCTACTGTCTACACCACCCTATGGTCCATGTCTGTCCTACTGTCTACACCACCCTATGGACCATGTCTGTCCTACTGTCTACACCACCCTGTGGTCCATGTCTGTCCTACTGTCTCCCCCACCCTATTGTCCATGTCTGTCCTACTGTCTACACCACCCTATGGTCCATGTCTGTCCTACTGTCTACACCACCCTGTGGTCCATGTCTGTCCTACTGTCTACACCACCCTGTGGTCCATGTCTGTCCTACTGTCTACACCACCCTATGGTCCATGTCTGTCCTACTGTCTACACCACCCTATGGTGCATGTCTGTCCTACTGTCTCCCCCACCCTATGGTCCATGTCTGTCCTACTGTCTACACCACCCTATGGCCCATGTCTGTCCTACTGTCTACACCACACTATGGTCCATGTCTGTCCTACTGTCTACACCACCCTATGGTCCATGTCTGTCCTACTGTCTCCATCACCCTATGGTCCATGTCTGTCCTACTGTCTCCACCACCCTATGGGCCATGTCTGTCCTACTGTCTCCACCACCCTATGGGCCATGTCTGTCCTACTGTCTACACCACCCTATGGCCCATGTCTGTCCTACTGTCTCCACCACCCTATGGACCATGTCTGTCCTACTGTCTACACCACCCTATGGTCCATGTCTGTCCTACTGTCTCCCCCACCCTGTGGTCCATGTCTGTCCTACTGTCTCCACCACCCTATGGTCCATGTCTGTCCTACTGTCTACACCACCCTATGGTCCATGTCTGTCCTACTGTCTCCCCCACCCTATGGTCCATGTCTGTCCTACTGTCTACACCACCCTATGGACCATGTCTGTCCTACTGTCTACACCACCCTATGGTCCATGTCTGTCCTACTGTCTACACCACCCTATGGTCCATGTCTGTCCTACTGTCTCCCCTACCCTATGGTCCATGTCTGTCCTACTGTCTACACCACCCTATGGTCCATGTCTGTCCTACTGTCTCCCCTACCCTATGGTCCATGTCTGTCCTACTGTCTACACCACCCTATGGTCCATGTCTGTCCTACTGTCTACACCACCCTATGGTCCATGTCTGTCCTACTGTCTCCCCTACCCTATGGTCCATGTCTGTCCTACTGTCTACACCACCCTATGGTCCATGTCTGTCCTACTGTCTACACCACCCTATGGTCCATGTCTGTCCTACTGTCTACACCACCCTATGGTCCATGTCTGTCCTACTGTCTACACCACCCTATGGACCATGTCTGTCCTACTGTCTACACCACCCTGTGGTCCATGTCTGTCCTACTGTCTCCCCCACCCTATTGTCCATGTCTGTCCTACTGTCTCCACCACCCTGTGGTCCATGTCTGTCCTACTGTCTACACCACCCTGTGGTCCATGTCTGTCCTACTGTCTACACCACCCTATGGTCCATGTCTGTCCTACTGTCTACACCACCCTATGGTCCATGTCTGTCCTACTGTCTCCACCCCCCTATGGCCCATGTCTGTCCTACTGTCTACACCCCCCTATGGTCCATGTCTGTCCTACTGTCTCCACCCCCCTATGGTCCATGTCTGTCCTACTGTCTACACCACCCTATGGTCCATGTCTGTCCTACTGTCTACACCACCATATGGCCCATGTCTGTCCTACTGTCTACACCACCCTATGGTCCATGTCTGTCCTACTGTCTACACCACCCTATGGTCCATGTCTGTCCTACTGTCTCCACCACCCTATGGTCCATGTCTGTCCTACTGTCTACACCACCCTATGGTCCATGTCTGTCCTACTGTCTCCCCTACCCTATGGGCCATGTCTGTCCTACTGTCTCCCCTACCCTATGGGCCATGTCTGTCCTACTGTCTCCCCTACCCTATGGTCCATGTCTGTCCTACTGTCTCCACCACCCTATGGTCCATGTCTGTCCTACTGTCTACACCACCCTATGGTCCATGTCTGTCCTACTGTCTACACCACCCTATGGTCCATGTCTGTCCTACTGTCTACACCCCCCTATGGTCCATGTATGTCCTACTGTCTACACCACCCTATGGTCCATGTCTATCCTACTGTCTACACCACCCTATGGTCCATGTCTGTCCTACTGTCTACACCACCCTGTGGACCATGTCTGTCCTACTGTCTACACCCCCCTATTGTCCATGTCTGTCCTACTGTCTACACCACCCTATGGGCCATGTCTGTCCTACTGTCTACACCACCCTATGGTCCATGTCTGTCCTACTGTCTACACCACCCTATGGTCCATGTCTGTCCTACTGTCTCCCCCACCCTATGGACCATGTCTGTCCTACTGTCTCCACCACCCTATGGCCCATGTCTGTCCTACTGTCTCCACCACCCTATGGCCCATGTCTGTCCTACTGTCTCCCCCACCCTATGGTCCATGTCTGTCCTAATGTCTACACCACCCTATGGTCCATGTCTGTCCTACTGTCTCCACCACCCTATGGCCCATGTCTGTCCTAATGTCTCCCCCACCCTATGGTCCATGTCTGTACTACTGTCTACACCACCCTATGGTCCATGTCTGTCCTACTGTCTCCCCCACCCTATTGTCCATGTCTGTCCTACTGTCTACACCACCCTATGGTCCATGTCTGTCCTACTGTCTACACCACCCTATGGTCCATGTCTGTCCTACTGTCTCCACCACCCTATGGCCCATGTCTGTCCTACTGTCTCCCCCACCCTATGGTCCATGTCTGTCCTAATGTCTACACCACCCTATGGTCCATGTCTGTCCTACTGTCTACACCACCCTATGGTCCATGTCTGTCCTACTGTCTACACCACCCTATGGTCCATGTCTGTCCTACTGTCTACACCACCCTATGGTCCATGTCTGTCCTACTGTCTACACCACCCTATGGACCATGTCTGTCCTACTGTCTACACCACCCTGTGGTCCATGTCTGTCCTACTGTCTCCCCCACCCTATTGTCCATGTCTGTCCTACTGTCTCCACCACCCTGTGGTCCATGTCTGTCCTACTGTCTACACCACCCTGTGGTCCATGTCTGTCCTACTGTCTACACCACCCTATGGTCCATGTCTGTCCTACTGTCTACACCACCCTATGGTCCATGTCTGTCCTACTGTCTCCACCCCCCTATGGCCCATGTCTGTCCTACTGTCTACACCCCCCTATGGTCCATGTCTGTCCTACTGTCTCCACCCCCCTATGGTCCATGTCTGTCCTACTGTCTACACCACCCTATGGTCCATGTCTGTCCTACTGTCTACACCACCATATGGCCCATGTCTGTCCTACTGTCTACACCACCCTATGGTCCATGTCTGTCCTACTGTCTACACCACCCTATGGTCCATGTCTGTCCTACTGTCTCCACCACCCTATGGTCCATGTCTGTCCTACTGTCTACACCACCCTATGGGCCATGTCTGTCCTACTGTCTCCCCTACCCTATGGGCCATGTCTGTCCTACTGTCTCCCCTACCCTATGGGCCATGTCTGTCCTACTGTCTCCCCTACCCTATGGTCCATGTCTGTCCTACTGTCTCCACCACCCTATGGTCCATGTCTGTCCTACTGTCTACACCACCCTATGGTCCATGTCTGTCCTACTGTCTACACCACCCTATGGTCCATGTCTGTCCTACTGTCTACACCCCCCTATGGTCCATGTATGTCCTACTGTCTACACCACCCTATGGTCCATGTCTATCCTACTGTCTACACCACCCTATGGTCCATGTCTGTCCTACTGTCTACACCACCCTGTGGTCCATGTCTGTCCTACTGTCTACACCCCCCTATTGTCCATGTCTGTCCTACTGTCTACACCACCCTATGGGCCATGTCTGTCCTACTGTCTACACCACCCTATGGTCCATGTCTGTCCTACTGTCTACACCACCCTATGGTCCATGTCTGTCCTACTGTCTCCCCCACCCTATGGTCCATGTCTGTCCTACTGTCTCCACCACCCTATGGCCCATGTCTGTCCTACTGTCTCCACCACCCTATGGCCCATGTCTGTCCTACTGTCTCCCCCACCCTATGGTCCATGTCTGTCCTAATGTCTACACCACCCTATGGTCCATGTCTGTCCTACTGTCTCCACCACCCTATGGTCCATGTCTGTCCTAATGTCTCCCCCACCCTATGGTCCATGTCTGTACTACTGTCTACACCACCCTATGGTCCATGTCTGTCCTACTGTCTCCCCCACCCTATTGTCCATGTCTGTCCTACTGTCTACACCACCCTATGGTCCATGTCTGTCCTACTGTCTACACCACCCTATGGTCCATGTCTGTCCTACTGTCTCCACCACCCTATGGCCCATGTCTGTCCTACTGTCTCCCCCACCCTATGGTCCATGTCTGTCCTAATGTCTACACCACCCTATGGTCCATGTCTGTCCTACTGTCTACACCACCCTGTGGTCCATGTCTGTCCTACTGTCTACACCACCCTGTGGTCCATGTCTGTCCTACTGTCTACACCACCCTATGGTCCATGTCTGTCCTACTGTCTACACCACCCTATGGACCATGTCTGTCCTACTGTCTACACCACCCTGTGGTCCATGTCTGTCCTACTGTCTCCCCCACCCTATTGTCCATGTCTGTCCTACTGTCTCCACCACCCTGTGGTCCATGTCTGTCCTACTGTCTACACCACCCTGTGGTCCATGTCTGTCCTACTGTCTACACCACCCTATGGTCCATGTCTGTCCTACTGTCTACACCACCCTATGGTCCATGTCTGTCCTACTGTCTCCACCCCCCTATGACCCATGTCTGTCCTACTGTCTACACCCCCCTATGGTCCATGTCTGTCCTACTGTCTCCACCCCCCTATGGTCCATGTCTGTCCTACTGTCTACACCACCCTATGGTCCATGTCTGTCCTACTGTCTACACCACCATATGGCCCATGTCTGTCCTACTGTCTACACCACCCTATGGTCCATGTCTGTCCTACTGTCTACACCACCCTATGGTCCATGTCTGTCCTACTGTCTCCACCACCCTATGGTCCATGTCTGTCCTACTGTCTACACCACCCTATGGTCCATGTCTGTCCTACTGTCTCCCCTACCCTATGGGCCATGTCTGTCCTACTGTCTCCCCTACCCTATGGGCCATGTCTGTCCTACTGTCTCCCCTACCCTATGGTCCATGTCTGTCCTACTGTCTCCACCACCCTATGGTCCATGTCTGTCCTACTGTCTACACCACCCTATGGTCCATGTCTGTCCTACTGTCTACACCACCCTATGGTCCATGTCTGTCCTACTGTCTACACCCCCCTATGGTCCATGTATGTCCTACTGTCTACACCACCCTATGGTCCATGTCTATCCTACTGTCTACACCACCCTATGGTCCATGTCTGTCCTACTGTCTACACCACCCTGTGGTCCATGTCTGTCCTACTGTCTACACCCCCCTATTGTCCATGTCTGTCCTACTGTCTACACCACCCTATGGTCCATGTCTGTCCTACTGTCTACACCACCCTATGGTCCATGTCTGTCCTACTGTCTACACCACCCTATGGTCCATGTCTGTCCTACTGTCTCCCCCACCCTATGGTCCATGTCTGTCCTACTGTCTCCACCACCCTATGGCCCATGTCTGTCCTACTGTCTCCCCCACCCTATGGTCCATGTCTGTCCTAATGTCTACACCACCCTATGGTCCATGTCTGTCCTACTGTCTCCACCACCCTATGGTCCATGTCTGTCCTAATGTCTCCCCCACCCTATGGTCCATGTCTGTACTACTGTCTACACCACCCTATGGACCATGTCTGTCCTACTGTCTACACCACCCTATGGTCCATGTCTGTCCTACTGTCTCCCCTACCCTATGGTCCATGTCTGTCCTACTGTCTACACCACCCTATGGTCCATGTCTGTCCTACTGTCTAGACCACCCTATGGTCCATGTCTGTCCTACTGTCTACACCACCCTATGGCCCATGTCTGTCCTACTGTCTACACCACCCTATGGTCCATGTCTGTCCTACTGTCTACACCACCCTATGGTCCATGTCTGTCCTACTGTCTACACCACCCTATGGTCCATGTCTGTCCTACTGTCTCTACCACCCTATGGCCCATGTCTGTCCTACTGTCTCCCCCACCCTATGGTCCATGTCTGTCCTAATGTCTACACCACCCTATGGTCCATGTCTGTCCTACTGTCTACACCACCCTGTGGTCCATGTCTGTCCTACTGTCTACACCACCCTGTGGTCCATGTCTGTCCTACTGTCTACACCACCCTATGGTCCATGTCTGTCCTACTGTCTACACCACCCTATGGACCATGTCTGTCCTACTGTCTATACCACCCTATGGTCCATGTCTGTCCTACTGTCTACACCACCCTGTGGTCCATGTCTGTCCTACTGTCTACACCACCCTGTGGCCCATGTCTGTCCTACTGTCTACACCACCCTATGGTCCATGTCTGTCCTACTGTCTACACCACCCTGTGGTCCATGTCTGTCCTACTGTCTACACCCCCCTATGGCCCATGTCTGTCCTACTGTCTACACCACCCTATGGTCCATGTCTGTCCTACTGTCTACACCACCCTATGGTCCATGTCTGTCCTACTGTCTACACCACCCTATGGTCCATGTCTGTCCTACTGTCTACACCACCCTGTGGTCCATGTCTGTCCTACTGTCTACACCACCCTATGGTCCATGTCTGTCCTACTGTCTACACCACCCTATGGTCCATGTCTGTCCTACTGTCTCCCCTACCCTATGGTCCATGTCTGTCCTACTGTCTACACCACCCTATGGTCCATGTCTGTCCTACTGTCTACACCACCCTATGGTCCATGTCTGTCCTACTGTCTACACCACCCTATGGTCCATGTCTGTCCTACTGTCTCCCCCACCCTATGGACCATGTCTGTCCTACTGTCTCCCCCACCCTATTGTTCATGTCTGTCCTACTGTCTCCACCACCCTGTGGTCCATGTCTGTCCTACTGTCTACACCACCCTGTGGTCCATGTCTGTCCTACTGTCTACACCACCCTATGGTCCATGTCTGTCCTACTGTCTACACCCCCCTATGGCCCATGTCTGTCCCACTGTCTACACCACCATATTGTCCATGTCTGTCCTACTGTCTACACCCCCCTATGGCCCATGTCTGTCCTACTGTCTACATCACCCTATGGTCCATGTCTGTCCTACTGTCTCCCCTACCCTATGGTCCATGGCTGTCCTACTGTCTACACCACCCTGTGGTCCATGTCTGTCCTACTGTCTACACCACCCTGTGGTCCATGTCTGTCCTACTGTCTACACCACCCTATGGACCATGTCTGTCCTACTGTCTACACCACCCTATGGTCCATGTCTGTCCTACTGTCTACACCACCCTATGGACCATGTCTGTCCTACTGTCTACACCACCCTGTGGTCCATGTCTGTCCTACTGTCTACACCACCCTATGGTCCATTTCTGTCCTACTGTCTACACCACCCTGTGGTCCATGTCTGTCCTACTGTCTACACCACCCTATGGACCATGTCTGTCCTACTGTCTACACCACCCTATGGTCCATGTCTGTCCTACTGTCTACACCACCCTATGGTCCATGTCTGTCCTACTGTCTACACCACCCTATGGTCCATGTCTGTCCTACTGTCTACACCACCCTATGGTCCATGTCTGTCCTACTGTCTACACCACCCTATGGTCCATGTCTGTCCTACTGTCTCCACCACCCTATGGTCCATGTCTGTCCTACTGTCTACACCACCCTATGGTCCATGTCTGTCCTACTGTCTCCCCTACCCTATGGGCCATGTCTGTCCTACTGTCTCCCCTACCCTATGGGCCATGTCTGTCCTACTGTCTCCCCTACCCTATGGTCCATGTCTGTCCTACTGTCTCCACCACCCTATGGTCCATGTCTGTCCTACTGTCTACACCACCCTATGGTCCATGTCTGTCCTACTGTCTACACCACCCTATGGTCCATGTCTGTCCTACTGTCTACACCCCCCTATGGTCCATGTATGTCCTACTGTCTACACCACCCTATGGTCCATGTCTATCCTACTGTCTACACCACCCTATGGTCCATGTCTGTCCTACTGTCTACACCACCCTGTGGTCCATGTCTGTCCTACTGTCTACACCCCCCTATTGTCCATGTCTGTCCTACTGTCTACACCACCCTATGGTCCATGTCTGTCCTACTGTCTACACCACCCTATGGTCCATGTCTGTCCTACTGTCTACACCACCCTATGGTCCATGTCTGTCCTACTGTCTCCCCCACCCTATGGTCCATGTCTGTCCTACTGTCTCCACCACCCTATGGCCCATGTCTGTCCTACTGTCTCCCCCACCCTATGGTCCATGTCTGTCCTAATGTCTACACCACCCTATGGCCATGTCTGTCCTACTGTCGCCACCACCCTATGGTCCATGTCTGTCCTAATGTCTCCCCCACCCTATGGTCCATGTCTGTACTACTGTCTACACCACCCTATGGTCCATGTCTGTCCTACTGTCTCCCCCACCCTATTGTCCATGTCTGTCCTACTGTCTACACCACCCTATGGTCCATGTCTGTCCTACTGTCTACACCACCCTATGGTCCATGTCTGTCCTACTGTCTCCACCACCCTATGGCCCATGTCTGTCCTACTGTCTCCCCCACCCTATGGTCCATGTCTGTCCTAATGTCTACACCACCCTATGGTCCATGTCTGTCCTACTGTCTACACCACCCTGTGGTCCATGTCTGTCCTACTGTCTACACCACCCTGTGGTCCATGTCTGTCCTACTGTCTACACCACCCTATGGTCCATGTCTGTCCTACTGTCTACACCACCCTATGGACCATGTCTGTCCTACTGTCTATACCACCCTATGGTCCATGTCTGTCCTACTGTCTACACCACCCTGTGGTCCATGTCTGTCCTACTGTCTACACCACCCTGTGGCCCATGTCTGTCCTACTGTCTACACCACCCTATGGTCCATGTCTGTCCTACTGTCTACACCACCCTGTGGTCCATGTCTGTCCTACTGTCTACACCCCCCTATGGCCCATGTCTGTCCTACTGTCTACACCACCCTATGGTCCATGTCTGTCCTACTGTCTACACCACCCTATGGTCCATGTCTGTCCTACTGTCTACACCACCCTATGGTCCATGTCTGTCCTACTGTCTACACCACCCTGTGGTCCATGTCTGTCCTACTGTCTACACCACCCTATGGTCCATGTCTGTCCTACTGTCTCCCCCACCCTATGGTCCATGTCTGTCCTACTGTCTCCCCTACCCTATGGTCCATGTCTGTCCTACTGTCTCCACCACCCTATGGTCCATGTCTGTCCTACTGTCTACACCACCCTATGGTCCATGTCTGTCCTACTGTCTCCCCCACCCTATGGTCCATGTCTGTCCTACTGTCTCCCCCACCCTATGGACCATGTCTGTCCTACTGTCTCCCCCACCCTATTGTTCATGTCTGTCCTACTGTCTCCACCACCCTGTGGTCCATGTCTGTCCTACTGTCTACACCACCCTGTGGTCCATGTCTGTCCTACTGTCTACACCACCCTATGGGCCATGTCTGTCCTACTGTCTACACCCCCCTATGGCCCATGTCTGTCCTACTGTCTACACCACCATATGGTCCATGTCTGTCCTACTGTCTACACCCCCCTATGGCCCATGTCTGTCCTACTGTCTACATCACCCTATGGTCCATGTCTGTCCTACTGTCTCCCCTACCCTATGGTCCATGTCTGTCCTACTGTCTACACCACCCTGTGGTCCATGTCTGTCCTACTGTCTACACCACCCTGTGGTCCATGTCTGTCCTACTGTCTACACCACCCTATGGACCATGTCTGTCCTACTGTCTACACCACCCTATGGTCCATGTCTGTCCTACTGTCTACACCACCCTATGGACCATGTCTGTCCTACTGTCTACACCACCCTGTGGTCCATGTCTGTCCTACTGTCTACACCACCCTATGGTCCATTTCTGTCCTACTGTCTACACCACCCTGTGGTCCATGTCTGTCCTACTGTCTACACCACCCTATGGACCATGTCTGTCCTACTGTCTACACCACCCTATGGTCCATGTCTGTCCTACTGTCTACACCACCCTATGGTCCATGTCTGTCCTACTGTCTACACCACCCTATGGTCCATGTCTGTCCTACTGTCTCCCCCACCCTATGGACCATGTCTGTCCTACTGTCTCCCCCACCCTATTGGCCATGTCTGTCCTACTGTCTCCACCACCCTGTGGTCCATGTCTGTCCTACTGTCTACACCACCCTGTGGTCCATGTCTGTCCTACTGTCTACACCACCCTATGGTCCATGTCTGTCCTACTGTCTACACCACCCTATGGTCCATGTCTGTCCTACTGTCTACACCACCCTGTGGTCCATGTCTGTCCTACTGTCTACACCACCCTATGGTCCATGTCTGTCCTACTGTCTACACCACCCTATGGTCCATGTCTGTCCTACTGTCTACACCACCCTATGGTCCATGTCTGTCCTACTGTCTACACCACCCTATGGTCCATGTCTGTCCTACTGTCTACACCACCCTATGGTCCATGTCTCCCCCACCCTATGGTCCATGTCTGTCCTACTGTCTCCACCACCCTATGGTCCATGTCTGTCCTACTGTCTACACCACCCTATGGTCCATGTCTGTCCTACTGTCTCCACCACCCTATGGTCCATGTCTGTCCTACTGTCTACACCACCCTATGGTCCATGTCTGTCCTACTGTCTATACCACCCTATGGTCCATGTCTGTCCTACTGTCTACACCACCCTATGGTCCATGTCTGTCCTACTGTCTCCCCTACCCTATGGGCCATGTCTGTCCTACTGTCTCCCCTACCCTATGGTCCATGTCTGTCCTACTGTCTCCACCACCCTATGGTCCATGTCTGTCCTACTGTCTACACCACCCTATGGTCCATGTCTGTCCTACTGTCTACACCACCCTATGGTCCATGTCTGTCCTACTGTCTACACCCCCCTATGGTCCATGTCTGTCCTACTGTCTACACCACCCTATGGTCCATGTCTGTCCTACTGTCTACACCACCCTGTGGTCCATGTCTGTCCTACTGTCTACACCACCCTATGGCAATGTCTGTCCTACTGTCTCCCCCACCCTATGGTCCATGTCTGTCCTACTGTCTACACCACCCTATGGTCCATGTCTGTCCTACTGTCTACACCACCCTGTGGACCATGTCTGTCCTACTGTCTACACCACCCTATGGTCCATGTCTGTCCTACTGTCTCCACCACCCTGTGGTCCATGTCTGTCCTACTGTCTACACCACCCTATGGTCCATGTCTGTCCTACTGTCTACACCACCCTATGGTCCATGTCTGTCCTACTGTCTCCCCCACCCTATGGTCCATGTCTGTCCTACTGTCTACACCACCCTATGGCCCATGTCTGTCCTACTGTCTACACCACCCTATGGTCCATGTCTGTCCTACTGTCTCCACCACCCTATGGTCCATGTCTGTCCTACTGTCTACACCACCCTATGGTCCATGTCTGTCCTACTGTCTCCACCACCCTATGGTCCATGTCTGTCCTACTGTCTCCCCCACCCTATGGTCCATGTCTGTCCTACTGTCTACACCACCCTATGGTCCATGTCTGTCCTACTGTCTACACCACCCTATGGTCCATGTCTGTCCTACTGTCTACACCACCCTATGGTCCATGTCTGTCCTACTGTCTCCACCACCCTGTGGTCCATGTCTGTCCTACTGTCTACATCACCCTATGGTCCATGTCTGTCCTACTGTCTACACCACCCTATGGTCCATGTCTGTCCTACTGTCTCCCCCACCCTATGGTCCATGTCTGTCCTACTGTCTACACCACCCTGTGGTCCATGTCTGTCCTACTGTCTACACCACCCTATGGTCCATGCCTGTCCTACTGTCTCCCCCACCCTATGGTCCATGTCTGTCCTACTGTCTCCCCCACCCTATGGTCCATGTCTGTCCTACTGTCTACACCACCCTATGGTCCATGTCTGTCCTACTGTCTACACCACCCTGTGGTCCATGTCTGTCCTACTGTCTACACCACCCTTTGGTTAACATAATGTCCTCTCTGCAGGTTTCATCCCGGTCTGCAGCCTGGTTAACATAATGTCCTCTCTGTCCTCTCTGCAGGTTTCATCCCGGTCTGCAGCCTGGTTAACATAATGTCCTCTCTGTCCTCTCTGTAGGTTTCATCCCCGTCTGCAGCCTGGTTAACATAATGTCCTCTCTGTCCTCTCTGTAGGTTTCATCCCAGTCTGCAGCCTGGTTAACATAATGTCCTCTCTGTAGGTTTCATCCCGGTCTGCAGCCTGGTTAACATAATGTCCTCTCTGTCCTCTCTGTAGGTTTCATCCCCGTCTGCAGCCTGGTTAACATAATGTCCTCTCTGTCCTCTCTGTAGGTTTCATCCCCGTCTGTAGCCTGGTTAACATAATGTCCTCTCTGTCCTCTCTGCAGGTTTCATCCCCGTCTGCAGCCTGGTTAACATAATGTCCTCTCTGTCCTCTCTGCAGGTTTCATCCCCGTCTGCAGCCTGGTTAACATAATGTCCTCTCTGTCCTCTCTGCAGGTTTCATCCCCGTCTGCAGCCTGGTTAACATAATGTCCTCTCTGTCCTCTCTGTAGGTTTCATCCCATCTGCAGCCTGGTTAACATAATGTCCTCTCTGTCCTCTCTGTAGGTTTCATCCCGGTCTGCAGCCTGGTTAACATAATGTCCTCTCTGTAGGTTTCATCCCGGTCTGCAGCCTGGTTAACATAATGTCCTCTCTGTCCTCTCTGTAGGTTTCATCCCCGTCTGCAGCCTGGTTAACATAATGTCCTCTCTGTCCTCTCTGTAGGTTTCATCCCGGTCTGCAGCCTGGTTAACATAATGTCCTCTCTGTCCTCTCTGTAGGTTTCATCCCCGTCTGCAGCCTGGTTAACATAATGTCCTCTCTGTCCTCTCTGTAGGTTTCATCCCCGTCTGTAGCCTGGTTAACATAATGTCCTCTCTGTCCTCTCTGCAGGTTTCATCCCCGTCTGCAGCCTGGTTAACATAATGTCCTCTCTGTCCTCTCTGCAGGTTTCATCCCCGTCTGCAGCCTGGTTAACATAATGTCCTCTCTGTCCTCTCTGCAGGTTTCATCCCCGTCTGCAGCCTGGTTAACATAATGTCCTCTCTGTCCTCTCTGCAGGTTTCATCCCCGTCTGCAGCCTGGTTAACATAATGTCCTCTCTGTCCTCTCTGCAGGTTTCATCCCCGTCTGCAGCCTGGGTGTTTGCCAGGTTGGGAGGATGAACTTTGGTAAAGACGTGAGCACGCTGAAGTACTTCACGATCTGTGGGCTGCAGGAAGGATACGAGCCCTTCGCCGTCAACATGAACAGAGACCTCACCATGTGGCTCAGCAAGAGACTGTCTCAGTTCATCCCTGTACCTCCGCAGCATGAACACATTGAGGTGAGAGTCCAGTCTCTATCAGTTCAGCCATGTTGCCTTAAAACCTCTACGGACCCCCCATCCCGGATCCGGTATCATTCTCATCAGAAATGCCTAGAATAGCCTACCCTAGCGCCACAGGGATATCATATAATATAATTTCATGAAATCACAAGTCCAATACAGCAAATGAAAGATAAACATCTTGTGAATCCAGCCAACATGTCCGATTTTTTAAATGTTTTACAGCAAAAATACAACACATATTTATGTTAGCTCACCTCCATATCCCAAAAAATACAGCAATTTTTTCACCGCAAAGATAGCTTTCACAAAACCCACAAATAGAGATAAAATTAATCACTAATCTTTGAACAACTTCATCAGATGACAGTCTTATGACATCATGTTATACAATACATTTATGTTTTGTTCGATTATGTGCATATTTATAGCCAGAAATCGTGGTTTTACATTGGCGCCATGTTCAGAAATGGCTCCAAAATAGCGAAAGTAATTACAGATAGCAACGTGAAATACAGAAATACTCATCATAAACTTTGATGAAAGATACATGTTTAACATATAATTAAAGATACACTGGTTCTTAATGCAACCGCTGTGTTAGATTTAAAAAAATTACTTTAGTAAAAAGCACAGCATGCAATAATCTGAGACCGCGCTCAGCCATTCTCCGCCATGTTGGAGTCAACAGAGTCAACAAAAATACGAAATAACATCATAAATATTCCCTTTGATGAACTTTCATCAGGCCATTACTTCTGTCGAATTAGCAACTTTGGCTAGCATGTGTCGTTCACGTGTCCAGAGAACTTTGCGCGAATGAACGGAAACTTCAAAAAGTGATATTACATATCGAATAAACTGGTCAAACTCAGTTGAGAATCAATCTTCAGGATGTTTTTCTCATATATATCCAATAACGTCCCAGACGGAGCATTTCTTCATGTCTATCTAACGCATTGAAGACAAGGACATCACATGCCCTCTGTGCGTGGCCAAGAACTGGAAATCCGCCTGACCCCAAAGGCTCTCATCCGGTCCCACATGAAGCTTTATTCCACGTTCTACTGCCTGTTGACATCTAGTGGAAGGCGTATGAAGTGCATACAGATCCATAAATATAGTAGAATTGAATAGGCGATGCCTTTCACAGCGACCCATTTCAGAATTTTCACTTCGTGTTTGGAACTTTGCCTGCCATATGAGTTCTGTTTTACTCACAGATATAATTCAAACAGTTTTAGGAACTTCAGAGTGTTTTCTATCCAATAGTAATAATAATATGCATATCATATGATCTAGGACAGAGTACGAGGCCGTTTAATTTGGGCACAAATTCATCCAAAAGTGAAAATGTCGCCCCCTAGTTCTAAGAAGTTTTTAACGTTCTGTTGACAAGACTGTCCTTGAACCTTGACCCTGCTCACCCTGGGTTAATTGTGTATCGAGTTTGATAAGTGAACCTCTATTTCAAATCAAATAAAATGTATTTATATAGCCCGTTTTACATCAGCTGATGTCTCAAAGTGCTGTACAGAAACCCAGTCTAAAACCCCCAAACAGCAAGCAATGCAGGTGTAGAAGCCTTCTTTTATATGTGTTGTTGACCACCCTGAACACGGCAGTTAACCCACTGTTCCCCGGTAGGCCGTCATTGAAAATAAGAATCTGTTTTTAACTGACTTACCTAGTTAAATAAAGGTAAAATAAAAAATATTTGTTTTTTGTAACCTACACTGAGGATACCAAATGTTAGGAACACTTTCCTAATATTAACTTCTCTAGGGTATGTGGAACGGTAGCGTCCCACCTCGTCAACCGCCAGTGAAACTGCAGGGCGCCAAATTCAAAACAACAGAAATCCCATAATTTAAATTCCTCAAACATACAAGTATTTTACACCATTTTAAAGATACACTTGTTGTAAATCCAGCCAAAGTGTCCGATTTCAAAAAGGTTTTACGACGAAAGCACACCAAACGATTATGTTAGGTTAGAGCCAAGTCACAGAAAAAGACAGCCATTTTCCCAGCCAAAGCGAGCATAAACAAAAAGCAGAAATATAGATAAAATTAATCACTAACCTTTGATGATCTTCATCAGATGACACTCATAGGACTTCATGTTACACAATACATGTATGTTTTGTGTGGTAAAGTTCATATTTATATCCAAAAATCTGAGTTTAGACAGGACGCTACTGTCTCACTTGACAAATAAAAATTAATTACTATGAAAATTACTATCAAATCAAATGTTCATTAAATCACATATGAAAGATACCAAATTAAAGCTACACTGGTTGTGAATCCAGCCAACATGTCAGAATTCAAATAGGCTTTTCGGTGAAAGCATACGATGCTATTATCTGAGGATAGCAACGTTGTAAACAAAGAGAGATACGCATATTTCAACCCTGCAGGCGCGACACAAAACGCAGAAATACAAATATAATTCATGCCTTACCTTTGACGAGCCTCTGTTGTTGGCACTCCACTATGTCCCATAAACATTACAAATGGTCCTTTTGTTGGATTAATTCCGTCGATATATATCCAAAATGTCAATTTATTTGGCGCGTTTGATCCAGAAAAACACCGGTTCCAACTTGCTCAAACGTGACGACAAAATATCTCAAAAGGTTACCTGTAAACTTTGCCAAAAAATGTCAAACTACTTTTGTATTACAACTTTAGGTATTTTCTTAATGTTAATAATCGATAAAATTGAAGATGATCTGTGTTCAATACAGGATTAAAACCAACTAAATCCAGCTTTCTGCTTACGCGCTTCGATCAAACAGGACACCTGGAGTGACTCGACTTCAAGATGGCCGTACTTCTTCATTACACAAAGGAATAACCTCAACCAATTTCTCAGGACTGTTGACATCCAGTGGAAGCCGCAGGAACTGCAAGCAGGTCGCTTAGAAATCTGGTTTCCCAATGAAACTCATTGAAAAGAGAGTGACCTCAAAACAAAAAGAAATCTGAATGGTTTGTCCTCGGGGTTTCGCCTGCTAAATATGTTCTGTTATACTCACAGACATGATTCAAACAGTTTTAGAAACTTCAGAGTGTTTTCTATCCAAATATACTAACAATATGCATATCTTAACTTCGCGGATGAGTTGCTGGCAGTTGAATTTGGGTATGCTTTTCATCCAAACGTGAAAATGCTGCCCCCTACCCTCGAGAAGTTAAGTCGCTGCACCCCCTTTTGCCCTCAGAACAGCCTCAATTCGTTGGAGCATGGACTCTACAAGGGGGCATGGACTCAACAAGGGGTCAAAAGCATTCTACAGGGATGCTGGCCCATGTTGACTCCAATGCTTCCCACAGTTGTGTCAAGTTGGCTGGATGTCCTTTGGGTGGTGGACCGTTCTTGATGCACACGGAAAACTGTTGAGCGTGAAAAACCCAGCAGCGTTGCAGTTCTTGACACAAACCGGTGCTATGTTAATAACCTATAATAATAATATTAATGATAATAGTTCCAAGGATTTGTCTAGCGCTTTACTCATACCCATAGACCTATGTTGACCTGGTATCGTATGGCTATTCAACCAGATGATTCCCCCATAATGCCCTGTTCCCTTTGTCGTCTGGTCTTTCTAAAAGGTGACGAGGATGGACGGCACCGTGGAGACTTTCCCGTGTCTCAAGGTCACCCAGAGGTCGTTCGGCTCCCAGAACAGTAACCCAGACATCACCTTCTATCGCCTGAGCATGCCTATAGAGTGTAACGAGGTGCTGGCCAAGTCACCTGGCGGGACGCTACAGTCTGGCGGAGGCTTCTCCTTTTCCTCTAAGAAAGACCTGGACGACTTCGAGACCGTGTCCGACTTCGAGGTGATGATGATGATGATGAAGTCACTAGATCTCTTTTTTCTTCTTCGGTCTCTTTCTTTCTCCTTCTGTCCCCGTCTCCTTCTGTCTCCTTCTGTGTCCTTCTGTCTCCATCTGTCTCCTTCTGTCTCATTCTGTCTCCTTCTGTCTCCATCTCCTTCTGTCTCCTTCTGTCTCCTTCTGTCTCCTTCTGTCTCCGTCTCATTCTCCTTCTGTCTCCGTCTCCTTCTGTCTCCATCTCCTTCTGTCTCCTTCTGTCTCCTTCTCCTTCATTCTCCTTCTGTCTCCGTCTCCTTCTCCTTCTGTCTCCGTCTCCTTCTGTCTCCTTCTGTCTCCTTCTGTCTCCCTCTGTCTCCGTCTGTCTCCGTCTGTCTCCTTCTGTCTCCATCTCCTTCTGTCTCCTTATGTCTCCTTCCGTCTCCGTCTCCCCCGTTTGCTCCATATTTTCTCCTTCACAACCTCTAACCTCCTTCCCCCTCTCTTAGGAGGTAAACGTTATTAATATCTATATACATTTAATACACACAAGCAAACAGTGGTTCCCTCTAAGCTGCTGGAGTGCCCAGCTCCCCCGGGACTGCAGAGAAGCAGGAGATTGAGCTTCACTCAGCTTTCTACAGTTTTCCCTGTTAGTTAACACTATCAACGTGTCCCTTTACTGTGGCAATTATGATCAAATCAACGCAATATTAGCCACTTTCAATGCAAACGTACCAAAACAAAACGAACTATACAAGACTTAGTAAAACTAGCTATGCAAGAGATAGGCAGAGCGCATCGCAGTAGGATTCTATTGCATTGACAGGCGTGACTCAGGCGCGTACTCCACACAGACCGGTGCACCGTAACCAATCAGAGCTGCAGTAGGATTATATTGCATTGACAGGCGTGACTCAGACAGTAACTCTACACAGACCGGTGCACCGTAACCAATCAGAGCTGCAGTAGGATTCTATTGCATTGACAGGCGTGACTCAGGCGCGTACTCCACACAGACCGGTGCACCGTAACCAATCAGAGCTGCAGTAGGCCTATATGCAAATAGACCATTGCCATATATGGAGCTGTGCCATTCACTTTGAACTGGACTGTGTTTACAGCATGAGCGGTCGTGAGTGGATGAACTGGACTGTGTTTACAGCATGAGCGGTCGTGAGTAGATGCGCTTGTTTTGAGATCAAAACGTGAGCTGCATGTAGCCATGTGTGCACATTTTGTTCATATCCTTTGCTAGTTAGAGGTATTAGCCCAGTTATTAATAATTTGTAGTCAATAATAGAGGAGGGATTGTTTCCTACAGGAGCACAAAACGTGTCCATTTCTAGAAAAGCCAGTCAGGTAAAGAGCTTTATTTTGTCTTAAAGGGGCAGTGTATTGTATTTTGAGACAGGCTTGAATAAGCTACGTAGCCAATAGGTAGATCATCATTTGTCTGATTCTCTGTAATAATGGTATGGGATTATTAATGAACTTTATTTTGTAAATTGCATCAAACAACACAACAAAAATGTTCAGTCACCTCTTTGTCTGAAGGACAAGTGGATTAACAGGTGTCAATCCCGACATGTTTTTTCTTCAAAAGTCTCATGGATTGTAGGCCTACATTGAACACCACACATTGGCTGCTACTGTAGGCTGAATGACAGAACAGCTATTTCCATGTTAAAATATTATGGGATGCATTTTCTCCATTGTTTTTGATGGTAGGACACTCTGGTAGGCCACTCTGGTAGGCCACTCTGGTAGACCTCTCTGGTAAGCCTCTCTGGTAGGCCTCTCTGGTAGGCCTCTCTGGTAGGCCTCTCTGGTGGCCTCTCTGGTAGGCCTCTCTGGTAGGCCTCTCTGGTAGGCCTCTCTGGTAAGCCTCTCTGGTAAGCCTCTCTGGTAGGCCTCTCTGGTAGGCCTCTCTGGTAGGCCTCTCTGGTAGGCCTCTCTGGTGGCCTCTCTGGTAGGCCTCTCTGGTGGCCTCTCTGGTAGGCCTCTCTGGTAGGCCTCTCTGGTAGGCCTCTCTGGTGGCCTCTCTGGTAGGCCTCTCTGGTAGTCCTCTCCGGTAAGCCTCTCTGGTAAGCCTCTCTGGTAGGCCTCTTTGGTAGGCCTCTCTGGTGGCCTCTCTGGTAGGCCTCTCTGGTAGGCCTCTCTGGTAGGCCTCTCTGGTAGGCCTCTCTGGTAGGCCTCTCTGGTAGGCCACTATGGTAGGCCTCTCTGGTAGGCCTCTCTGGTAGGCCTCTCTGGTAGGCCCACATTATGATCAAATATCCACAGTAGCGTGATTGGCCACTGAGGCTATACCCGCTTTAATTAGCTGTTTTAACTGTGTTCACAGTAAACGCACGGCGGACGTTCCACAGAAAATTCAACAACGTTCAAGTTTGCGCTCATCAGACCTGAAATTTGCTCACTGACGAAAAACATTAAGAGAGGGAACATTTCTCTAGCAAAGTACCTTTCTTTTGTAGTTGTAATGTTTTCTATGTCCCAGTTTGTTCCCTCTTCTCCTCAGGTGTTGACGAAGTCTGCCCACTGCACCCTGGACTCCAGCCTGGACAAGGAGAAGGACCAGTTCAACAACCACAAAGACTACAACCAGGAGAAACCCTCCAAGTTAAAGCAGAGGTCTGGAGATTATAGTTAGGACCCCTGACAACACAGACCAGGGGGTTCCCCCCCTGACAACACAGACCAGGGGGTTCCCCCCCTGACAACACAGACCAGGGGGTTCCCCCCCTGACAACACAGACCAGGGGGTTCCCCCCCTGACAACACAGACCAGGGGGTTCCCCCCCTGACAACACAGACCAGGGGGTTCCCCCCCTGACAACACAGACCAGGGAAAACTCTGGGTCCTAGTTGTAGTCTACCACCTCCCTGTCCCTGTCCTTGGTCTCTCTGTAATACAGCTGTATGTCAACCATGCTGTACCAAAGATGGACAAGAGGAGTCTGTATTAGAGTCTAATGCAGGGCCTCAATACCACTGCTATAGTTCAACTACATGTCTCAGCTATATTAACACCATATATATATATATATACACAGTGTTGAAGTAAGCTCATATAGTCTGTATTAGAGTCGAATGCAGGGCCTCAATACCACTGCTATAGTTCAACTACATGTCTCAGCTATATTAACACCATATATACAGTGGGGAGAACAAGTATTTGATACACTGCCGATTTTGCAGGTTTTCCTACTTACAAAGCATGTAGAGGTCTGTCATTTTTATCATACGTACACTTCAACTGTGAGAGAAGGAATCTAAAACAAAAATCCAGAAAATCACATTGTATGATTTTTAAGTAATTAATTTGCATTTTATTGCATGACATAAGTATTTGATACATCAGAAAAGCAGAACTGAATATTTGGTACAGAAACCTTAGTTTGCAATTACAGAGATCATACGTTTCCTGTAGTTCTTGACCAGGTTTGCACACACTGCAGCAGGGATTTTGGCCCACTCCTCCATACAGACCTTCTCCAGATCCTTCAGGTTTCGGGGCTGTCGCTGGGCAATACGGACTTTCGGCTCCCTCCAAAGATTTTCTATTGGGTTCAGGTCTGGAGACTGGCTAGGCCACTCCAGGACCTTGAGATGCTTCTTACGGAGCCACTCCTTAGTTGCCCTGGCTGTGTGTTTCGGGTCGTTGTCATGCTGGAAGACCCAGCCACGACCCATCTTCAATGCTCTTACTGAGGGAAGGAGGTTGTTGGTCAAGATCTCGCGATACATGGCCCCATCCATCCTCCCTTCAATACGGTGCAGTCGTCCTGTCCCCTTTGCAGAAAAGCATCCCCAAAGAATGATGTTTCCACCTCCATGCTTCACGGTTGGGATGGTGTTCTTGGGGTTGTACTCATCCTTCTATTCCTCCAAACACGGCGAGTGGAGTTTAGAGCAAAAAGCTCTATTTTTGTCTCATCAGACCACATGACCTTCTCCCATTCCTCCTCTGGATCATCCAGATGGTCATTGGCAAACTTCAGACGGGCCTGGACATGCGTTGGCTTGAGCAGGGGGACCTTGCGTGCGCTGCAGGATTTTAATCCATGACGGCGTAGTGTGTTACTAATGGTTTTCTTTGAGACTGTGGTCCCAGCTCTCTTCAGGTCATTGACCAGGTCCTGCCGTGTAGTTCTGGCCTGATCCCTCACCTTCCTCATGATCATTGATGCCCCACGAGGTGATATCTTGCATGGAGCCCCAGTCCGAGGGTGATTGACCGTCATCTTGAACTTCTTCCATTTTCTAATAATTGCGCCAACAGTTGTTGCCTTCTCACCAAGCTGCTTGCCTATTGTCCTGTAGCTCGTCCCAGCCTTGTGCAGGTCTACAATTTTATCCCTGATGTCCTTACACAGCTCTCTGGTCTTGGCCATTGTGGAGAGGTTGGAGTCTGTTTGATTGAGCGTGTGGACAGGTGTCTTTTATACAGGTAACGAGTTCAAACAGGTGCAGTTAATACAGGTAATGAGTGGAGAACAGGAGGGCTTCTTAAAGAAAAACTAACAGGTCTGTGAGAGTCGGAATTCTTACTGGTTGGTAGGTGATCAAATACTTATGTCATGCAATAAAATGCAAATTAATTACTTAAAAATCATACAATGTGATTTTCTGGATTTTTGTTTTAGATTCCGTCTCTCACAGTTGAAGTTTACCTATGATAAAAATTACAGACCTCTACATGCTTTGTAAGTAGGAAAACCTGCAAAATCGGCAGTGTATCAAATACTTGTTCTCCCCACTGTATATATATACACAGTGTTGAAGGAAGCTCATATATTCTGCATTAGGCTCCGTCTCTTGCTGTCGGCAGGTTTGGGGTCAATTCCATTTCAATTCCAATTTATTTCCCATTCCATTTATCTTCCAATGCTTTTCAATTAGGATTTACATTTGGTTTTACCAAATTAACATTTGGTTTACTTTCTGAATGGACTGGAATTTAAATGGAATTGACCCCAACACTGGCTGTGTTCTGCTGTCTTTCTCTCACTCTCACTATCTCTCTCTCTGTCTCTCTCTCTCACTCTCTCTCTCTCTCTCTCTCTCACTCTGTCTCTCGCTCTCTGTCTCTCTGTCTCTGTCTATCTCTCTCTCTCTGTCTCTCTGTGTCTCTCTGTCTCTCTCTCTCTGTCTATCTCTCTGTCTCTGTCTGTCTCTCTGTCTCTCTCTGTGTGTCTGTCTCTCTCTGTGTGTCTGTCTCTCTGTGTATCTGTCTCTCTCTGTGTATCTGTGTCTCTGTGTGTCAAGTTCAGGTTGTTTTCAGCGTTGTAGTTATGTCTCTCTGTGTGTTTAGATTCATGTTGAAGAGGACCAAGACAGAGTTTAGCAGCAGTACCTCTTCAGCCCGTCTATCAGAGGAGGCGTTAGCTGACAGGGATGACCTGGACTTCTTCATGCAGACTTCTACTGTAAGAACATGTTGGATTGTCTCTGTTTGACACTAGATACAGTATTTACACATCACCTGAATGATGTCTTCCCGTGCTTATAACACAGACCGTTGATAGACAGCCATGTTTTGGTGCATTGTGTAATAGTCAGTCAAAAGTAGCATGTCGTTACGATGTATTGGCCAATTCCAATGTACTACATATTTAATTACATGAAAAACAAGTGTCCTCATCCTCTCCAGTCCAACTACTACTGGTTGTATATTTGTGTTGGTATTAACCTTTTATAACCCTTTATAAACCTTTATAACCCTATATTACCCCCATATAACCCTATTTAACCCTTTATGGCCCTTTATAACCTTACATAACACTTTATAACCATATTTATCTCTTTATAACCCTTTATAACCTTATATAACCCTTTATAACTCTTAATAACCGTTTATAACCATATTTAACCCTTTATAACTGTTTATAACCACATTTAACCCTTTATATCCCTTTATAACCCTATTTAACCCTATATAACCCTTTATAACAATATATAACCCGGGTATAACCCTATATAACCCGTTATATGTTAATATAACCTGATATAACCCTACATAACCCATTATAACCCTATATGTGCATGGTCTCTCCCCAGTACTACTACTCAGTGAGGATCTTCCCAGGTCAGGAGCCCAGCAGTGTGTGGGTTGGCTGGGTGACCTCTGACTTCCACCAGTACGACATGGCCTTCGACCTCGAAAAGGTCCGCACCGTCACCGTAACCCTGGGAGACGAGAAGGGCAAAGTTCACGAGAGGTCAGATATCTGGGGGGTCTTGGGGTCAAACTAAGGACACATGCACGCACGTCTCACACACAAACACACACACACACACACACACACACACACACACACACACACACACACACACACACACACACACACACACACACACACACACACACACACACACACACACGCACACAGTCTGTGGGTCAGACTCAGACTAGTAACTACTGTCTCTGTCTCTGTCTATAGCATCAAGTGTAGTAAATACTGTCTCTGTTTCTGTCTATAGCATCAAGTGTAGTAAATACTGTCTCTGTCTCTGTCTATAGCATCAAGCGTGGTAACTACTGTCTCTGTCTATAGCATCAAGCGTAGTAACTACTGTCTCTGTCTCTGTCTATAGCATCAGGCGTAGTAACTGCTGTCTCTGTCTATAGCATCAAGCGTAGTAACTACTGTCTCTGTCTATAACATCAAGCATAGTAACTACTGTCTCTGTCTCTAGCATCAAGCGTGGTAACTACTGTCTCTGTCTATAGCATCAAGCGTAGTAACTACTGTCTCTGTCTCTGTCTATAGCATCAAGCGTAGTAACTACTGTCTCTGTCTCTGTCTATAGCATCAAGCGTAGTAACTACTGTCTCTGTCTATAACATCAAGCGTAGTAACTACTGTCTCTGTCTATAGCATCAAGCGTAGTAACTACTGTCTCTGTCTATAGCATCAAGCGTAGTAACTACTGTCTCTGTCTATAACATCAAGCGTAGTAACTACTGTCTCTGTCTATAGCATCAAGCGTAGTAACTACTGTCTCTGTCTATAGCATCAAGCGTAGTGACTACTGTCTCTGTCTCTGTCTATAGCATCAAGCGTAGTAACTACTGTCTCTGTCTATAGCATCAAGCGTAGTAACTACTGTCTCTGTCTCTGTCTATAGCATCAAGCGTAGTAACTACTGTCTCTGTCTATAACATCAAGCGTAGTAACTACTGTCTCTGTCTATAGCATCAAGCGTAGTAACTACTGTCTCTGTCTATAGCATCAAGCGCTGTAACTACTGTCTCTGTCTATAGCATCAAGCGTAGTAACTACTGTCTCTGTCTATAGCATCAAGCGTAGTAACTACTGTCTCTGTCTCTGTCTATAGCATCAAGCGTAGTAACTACTGTCTCTGTCTATAGCATCAATCGTAGTAACTACTGTCTCTGTCTATAGCATCAATCGTAGTAACTACTGTCTCTGTCTCTGTCTATAGCATCAAGCGTAGTAACTACTGTCTCTGTCTATAGCATCAATCGTAGTAACTACTGTCTCTGTCTATAGCATCAAGCGTAGTAACTACTGTCTCTGTCTATAGCATCAAGCGTAGTAACTACTGTCTCTGTCTCTGTCTATAGCATCAAGTGTAATAACTACTGTCTCTGTCTATAGCATCAAGTGTAGTAACTACTGTCTCTGTTTCTGTCTATAGCATCAAGCGTAGTAACTACTGTCTCTGTCTATAGCATCAAGCGTAGTAACTACTGTCTCTGTCTATAGAATCAAGCGTAGTAACTACTGTCGCTGTCTATAACATCAAGCGTAGTAACTACTGTCTCTGTCTCTGTCTATAACATCAAGCGTAGTAACTACTGTCTCTGTCTATAGCATCAAGCGTAGTAACTGCTGTCTCTGTCTCTGTCTATAACATCAAGCGTAGTAACTACTGTCTCTGTCTATAGCATCAAGCGTAGTAACTACTGTCTCTGTCTATAGCATCAAGCGTAGTAACTACTGTCTCTGTCTATAGCATCAAGCGTAGTAACTACTGTCTCTGTCTCTGTCTATAGCATCAAGCGTAGTAACTACTGTCTCTGTCTATAACATCAAGCGTAGTAACTACTGTCTCTGTCTATAGCATCAAGCGTAGTAACTACTGTCTCTGTCTATAACATCAAGCGTAGTAACTACTGTCTCTGTCTCTGTCTATAGCATCAAGCGTAGTAACTACTGTCTCTGTCTATAGCATCAAGCGTAGTAACTACTGTCTCTGTCTATAGCATCAAGCGTAGTAACTACTGTCTCTGTCTCTGTCTATAGCATCAAGCGTAGTAACTACTGTCTCTGTCTATAGCATCAAGCGTAGTAACTACTGTCTCTGTCTCTGTCTATAGCATCAAGCGTGGTAACTACTGTCTCTGTCTCTGTCTATAGCATCAAGCGTAGTAACTGCTGTCTCTGTCTATAGCATCAAGCGTAGTAACTACTGTCTCTGTCTCTGTCTATAGCATCAAGCGTAGTAACTACTGTCTCTGTCTATAGCATCAAGCGTAGTAACTACTGTCTCTGTCTATAGCATCAAGCGTAGTAACTACTGTCTCTGTCTATAGCATGAAGTGTAGTAACTACTGTCTCTGTCTCTGTCTATAGCATCAAGCGTAGTAACTACTGTCTCTGTCTATAGCATCAAGCGTAGTAACTACTGTCTCTGTCTCTGTCTATAGCATCAAGCGTAGTAACTACTGTCTCTGTCTATAGCATCAAGCGTAGTAACTACTGTCTCTGTCTATAGCATGAAGTGTAGTAACTACTGTCTCTGTCTCTGTCTATAGCATCAAGCGTAGTAACTACTGTCTCTGTCTATAACATCAAGCGTAGTAACTACTGTCTCTGTCTATAGCATCAAGCGTAGTAACTACTGTCTCTGTCTATAGCATCAAGCGTAGTAACTACTGTCTCTGTCTATAGCATCAAGCGTAGTAACTACTGTCTCTGTCTCTGTCTATAGCATCAAGCGTAGTAACTACTGTCTCTGTCTATAGCATCAAGCGTAGTAACTACTGTCTCTGTCTCTGTCTATAGCATCAAGCGTAGTGACTACTGTCTCTGTCTCTGTCTATAGCATCAAGCGTAGTAACTACTGTCTCTGTCTATAGCATCAAGCGTAGTAACTACTGTCTCTGTCTATAGCATCAAGCGTAGTAACTACTGTCTCTGTCTATAGCATCAAGCGTAGTAACTACTGTCTCTGTCTACAACATCAAGCGTAGTAACTACTGTCTCTGTCTATAGCATCAAGCGTAGTAACTACTGTCTCTGTCTCTAGCATCAAGCGTAGTAACTACTGTCTCTGTCTATAGCATCAAGCGTAGTAACTACTGTCTCTGTCTATAACATCAAGCGTAGTAACTACTGTCTCTGTCTCTAGCATCAAGCGTAGTAACTACTGTCTCTGTCTATAGCATCAAGCGTAGTAACTACTGTCTCTGTCTATAACATCAAGCGTAGTAACTACTGTCTCTGTCTATAGCATCAAGCGTAGTAACTACTGTCTCTGTCTATAGCATCAAGCGTAGTAACTACTGTCTCTGTCTATAGCATCAAGCGTAGTAACTACTGTCTCTGTCTATAGCATCAAGCGTAGTAACTACTGTCTCTGTCTATAGCATCAAGCGTAGTAACTACTGTCTCTGTCTATAGCATCAAGCGTAGTAACTACTGTCTCTGTCTCTGTCTATAGCAAATCAAATCAAATCAAATCAAATTTTATTAGTCACATACACATGGTTAGCAGATGTTAATGCGAGTGTAGCGAAATGCTTGTGCTTCTAGTTCCGACAATGCAGTAATAACCAACAAGTAATCTAACCTAACAATTCCACAACTACTACCTTACACACACACACAAGTGTAAAGGGATAAAGAATATGTACATAAAGATATATGAATGAGTGGTGGTACAGAACGGCATGGCAGATGCAGTAGATGGTATAGAGTACGGTATATACATATGAGATGAGTACTGTAGGGTATGTAAACATAAAGTGGCATAGTTTAAAGTGGCTAGTGGTACATGTATTACATAAAGATGGCAAGATGCAGTAGATGATATAGAGTACAGTATATACATATGAGATGGGTAATGTAGGGTATGTAAACATTATATTAAGTGGCATTGTTTAAAGTGGCTAGTGGTACATTTTTACATAATTTCCATCAATTCCCATTTTTAAAGTGGCTGGAGTTGAGTCAGTATGTTGGCAGCGGCCGCTAAATGTTAGTGGTGGCTGTTTAACAGTCTGATGGCCTTGAGATAGAAGCTGTTTTTCAGTCTCTCGGTCCCTGCTTTGATGCACCTGTACTGACCTCGCCTTCTGGATGATAGCGGGGTGAACAGGCAGTGGCTTGGGTGGTTGTTGTCCTTGATGATCTTTATGGCCTTCCTGTGACATCGGGTGGTGTAGGTGTCCTGGAGGGCAGGTAGTTTGCCCCCGGTGATGCGTTCTGCAGACCTCACTACCCTCTGGAGAGCCTTACGGTTGTGGGCGGAGCAGTTGCCGTACCAGGCGGTGATACAGCCCGACAGGATGCTCTCGATTGTGCATCTGTAGAAGTTTGTGAGTGCTTTTGGTGACAAGCCGAATTTCTTCAGCCTCCTGAGGTTGAAGAGGCGCTGCTGCGCCTTCTTCACAACGCTGTCTGTGTGGGTGGACCAATTCAGTTTGTCCGTGATGTGTACACCGAGGAACTTAAAACTTTCCACCTTCTCCACTACTGACCCGTTGATGTGGATAGGGGGGTGCTCCCTCTGCTGTTTCCTGAAGTCCACAATCATCTCCTTTGTTTTGTTGACGTTGAGTGTGAGGTTATTTTCCTGACACCACACTCCGAGGGCCCTCACCTCCTCCCTGTAGGCCGTCTCGTCGTTGTTGGTAATCAAGCCTACCACTGTAGTGTCATCCGCAAACTTGATGATTGAGTTGGAGGCGTGCATGGCCACGCAGTCGTGGGTGAACAGGGAGTACAGGAGAGGGCTCAGAACGCACCCTTGTGGGGCCCCAGTGTTGAGGATCAGCGGGGTGGAGATGTTGTTACCTACCCTCACCACCTGGGGGCGGCCCGTCAGGAAGTCCAGGACCCAGTTGCACAGGGCGGGGTCGAGACCCAGGGTCTCGAGCTTGATGACGAGTTTGGAGGGTACTATGGTGTTGAATGCTGAGCTGTAATCGATGAACAGCATTCTCACATGGGTATTCCTCTTGTCCAGATGGGTTAGGGCAGTGTGCAGTGTGGTTGCGATTGCGTCGTCTGTGGACCTATTGGGTCGGTAAGCAAATTGGAATGGGTCTAGGGTGTCCGGTAGGGTGGAGGTGATATGGTCCTTGACTAGTCTCTCAAAGCACTTCATGATGACGGAAGTGAGTGCTACGGGGCGGTAGTCGTTTAGCTCAGTTACCTTAGCTTTCTTGGGAACAGGAACAATGGTGGCCCTCTTGAAGCATGTGGGAACAGCAGACTGGGATAAGGATTGATTGAATATGTCCGTAAACACACCAGCCAGCTGGTCTGCGCATGCTCTGAGGACGCGGCTGGGAATGCCGTCTGGGCCTGCAGCCTTGCGAGGGTTAACACGTTTAAATGTTTTACTCACCTCGGCTGCAGTGAAGGAGAGCCCGCAGGTTTTGGTAGGGGGCCGTGTCAGTGGCACTGTATTGTCCTCAAAGCGGGCAAAAAAGTTGTTTAGCCTGTCTGGGAGCAAGACATCCTGGTCCGCGACGGGGCTGGTTTTCTTTTTGTAATCCGTGATTGACTGTAGACCCTGCCACATACCTCTTGTGTCTGAGCTGTTGAATTGCGACTCGATTTTGTCTCTGTACTGGGACTTAGCCTGTTTGATTGCCTTGCGGAGAGAATAGCTACACTGTTTGTATTCGGTCATGCTTCCGGTCACCTTGCCCTGGTTAAAAGCAGTGGTTCGCGCTTTCAGTTTCACGCGAATGCTGCCGTCAATCCACGGTTTCTGGTTTGGGAATGTTTTAATCGTTGCTGTGGGTACGACATCGTCAATGCACTTCCTAATGAACTCGCTCACCGAATCAGCATATTCGTCAATATTGTTGTTGGACGCGATGCGGAACATATTCCAATCCGCGTGATCGAAGCAGTCTTGAAGCGTGGATTCAGATTGGTCTCTGTCTCTGTCTATAGCATCAAGCGTAGTAACTACTGTCTCTGTCTATAACATCAAGCGTAGTAACTACTGTCTCTGTCTATAGCATCAAGCGTAGTAACTACTGTCTCTGTCTATAGCATCAAGCGTAGTAACTACTGTCTCTGTCTATAGCATCAAGCGTAGTAACTACTGTCTCTGTCTCTGTCTATAGCATCAAGCGTAGTAACTACTGTCTCTGTCTATAGCATCAAGCGTAGTAACTACTGTCTCTGTCTCTGTCTATAGCATCAAGCGTAGTAACTACTGTCTCTGTCTATAGCATCAAGCGTAGTGACTACTGTCTCTGTCTCTGTCTATAGCATCAAGCGTAGTAACTACTGTCTCTGTCTATAGCATCAAGCGTAGTAACTACTGTCTCTGTCTATAACATCAAGCGTAGTAACTACTGTCTCTGTCTCTAGCATCAAGCGTAGTAACTACTGTCTCTGTCTATAGCATCAAGCGTAGTAACTACTGTCTCTGTCTATAACATCAAGCGTAGTAACTACTGTCTCTGTCTATAGCATCAAGCGTAGTAACTACTGTCTCTGTCTATAGCATCAAGCGTAGTAACTACTGTCTCTGTCTATAGCATCAAGCGTAGTAACTACTGTCTCTGTCTATAGCATCAAGCGTAGTAACTACTGTCTCTGTCTATAGCATCAAGCGTAGTAACTACTGTCTCTGTCTATAGCATCAAGCGTAGTAACTACTGTCTCTGTCTCTGTCTATAGCAAATCAAATCAAATCAAATCAAATTTTATTAGTCACATACACATGGTTAGCAGATGTTAATGCGAGTGTAGCGAAATGCTTGTGCTTCTAGTTCCGACAATGCAGTAATAACCAACAAGTAATCTAACCTAACAATTCCACAACTACTACCTTACACACACACACAAGTGTAAAGGGATAAAGAATATGTACATAAAGATATATGAATGAGTGGTGGTACAGAACGGCATGGCAGATGCAGTAGATGGTATAGAGTACGGTATATACATATGAGATGAGTACTGTAGGGTATGTAAACATAAAGTGGCATAGTTTAAAGTGGCTAGTGGTACATGTATTACATAAAGATGGCAAGATGCAGTAGATGATATAGAGTACAGTATATACATATGAGATGGGTAATGTAGGGTATGTAAACATTATATTAAGTGGCATTGTTTAAAGTGGCTAGTGGTACATTTTTACATAATTTCCATCAATTCCCATTTTTAAAGTGGCTGGAGTTGAGTCAGTATGTTGGCAGCGGCCGCTAAATGTTAGTGGTGGCTGTTTAACAGTCTGATGGCCTTGAGATAGAAGCTGTTTTTCAGTCTCTCGGTCCCTGCTTTGATGCACCTGTACTGACCTCGCCTTCTGGATGATAGCGGGGTGAACAGGCAGTGGCTTGGGTGGTTGTTGTCCTTGATGATCTTTATGGCCTTCCTGTGACATCGGGTGGTGTAGGTGTCCTGGAGGGCAGGTAGTTTGCCCCCGGTGATGCGTTCTGCAGACCTCACTACCCTCTGGAGAGCCTTACGGTTGTGGGCGGAGCAGTTGCCGTACCAGGCGGTGATACAGCCCGACAGGATGCTCTCGATTGTGCATCTGTAGAAGTTTGTGAGTGCTTTTGGTGACAAGCCGAATTTCTTCAGCCTCCTGAGGTTGAAGAGGCGCTGCTGCGCCTTCTTCACAACGCTGTCTGTGTGGGTGGACCAATTCAGTTTGTCCGTGATGTGTACACCGAGGAACTTAAAACTTTCCACCTTCTCCACTACTGACCCGTTGATGTGGATAGGGGGGTGCTCCCTCTGCTGTTTCCTGAAGTCCACAATCATCTCCTTTGTTTTGTTGACGTTGAGTGTGAGGTTATTTTCCTGACACCACACTCCGAGGGCCCTCACCTCCTCCCTGTAGGCCGTCTCGTCGTTGTTGGTAATCAAGCCTACCACTGTAGTGTCATCCGCAAACTTGATGATTGAGTTGGAGGCGTGCATGGCCACGCAGTCGTGGGTGAACAGGGAGTACAGGAGAGGGCTCAGAACGCACCCTTGTGGGGCCCCAGTGTTGAGGATCAGCGGGGTGGAGATGTTGTTACCTACCCTCACCACCTGGGGGCGGCCCGTCAGGAAGTCCAGGACCCAGTTGCACAGGGCGGGGTCGAGACCCAGGGTCTCGAGCTTGATGACGAGTTTGGAGGGTACTATGGTGTTGAATGCTGAGCTGTAATCGATGAACAGCATTCTCACATGGGTATTCCTCTTGTCCAGATGGGTTAGGGCAGTGTGCAGTGTGGTTGCGATTGCGTCGTCTGTGGACCTATTGGGTCGGTAAGCAAATTGGAATGGGTCTAGGGTGTCCGGTAGGGTGGAGGTGATATGGTCCTTGACTAGTCTCTCAAAGCACTTCATGATGACGGAAGTGAGTGCTACGGGGCGGTAGTCGTTTAGCTCAGTTACCTTAGCTTTCTTGGGAACAGGAACAATGGTGGCCCTCTTGAAGCATGTGGGAACAGCAGACTGGGATAAGGATTGATTGAATATGTCCGTAAACACACCAGCCAGCTGGTCTGCGCATGCTCTGAGGACGCGGCTGGGAATGCCGTCTGGGCCTGCAGCCTTGCGAGGGTTAACACGTTTAAATGTTTTACTCACCTCGGCTGCAGTGAAGGAGAGCCCGCAGGTTTTGGTAGGGGGCCGTGTCAGTGGCACTGTATTGTCCTCAAAGCGGGCAAAAAAGTTGTTTAGCCTGTCTGGGAGCAAGACATCCTGGTCCGCGACGGGGCTGGTTTTCTTTTTGTAATCCGTGATTGACTGTAGACCCTGCCACATACCTCTTGTGTCTGAGCTGTTGAATTGCGACTCGATTTTGTCTCTGTACTGGGACTTAGCCTGTTTGATTGCCTTGCGGAGAGAATAGCTACACTGTTTGTATTCGGTCATGCTTCCGGTCACCTTGCCCTGGTTAAAAGCAGTGGTTCGCGCTTTCAGTTTCACGCGAATGCTGCCGTCAATCCACGGTTTCTGGTTTGGGAATGTTTTAATCGTTGCTGTGGGTACGACATCGTCAATGCACTTCCTAATGAACTCGCTCACCGAATCAGCATATTCGTCAATATTGTTGTTGGACGCGATGCGGAACATATTCCAATCCGCGTGATCGAAGCAGTCTTGAAGCGTGGATTCAGATTGGTCTCTGTCTCTGTCTATAGCATCAAGCGTAGTAACTACTGTCTCTGTCTATAACATCAAGCGTAGTAACTACTGTCTCTGTCTATAGCATCAAGCGTAGTAACTACTGTCTCTGTCTATAGCATCAAGCGTAGTAACTACTGTCTCTGTCTATAGCATCAAGCGTAGTAACTACTGTCTCTGTCTCTGTCTATAGCATCAAGCGTAGTAACTACTGTCTCTGTCTATAGCATCAAGCGTAGTAACTACTGTCTCTGTCTCTGTCTATAGCATCAAGCGTAGTAACTACTGTCTCTGTCTATAGCATCAAGCGTAGTGACTACTGTCTCTGTCTCTGTCTATAGCATCAAGCGTAGTAACTACTGTCTCTGTCTATAGCATCAAGCGTAGTAACTACTGTCTCTGTCTATAACATCAAGCGTAGTAACTACTGTCTCTGTCTCTAGCATCAAGCGTAGTAACTACTGTCTCTGTCTATAGCATCAAGCGTAGTAACTACTGTCTCTGTCTATAACATCAAGCGTAGTAACTACTGTCTCTGTCTATAGCATCAAGCGTAGTAACTACTGTCTCTGTCTATAGCATCAAGCGTAGTAACTACTGTCTCTGTCTATAGCATCAAGCGTAGTAACTACTGTCTCTGTCTATAGCATCAAGCGTAGTAACTACTGTCTCTGTCTATAGCATCAAGCGTAGTAACTACTGTCTCTGTCTATAGCATCAAGCGTAGTAACTACTGTCTCTGTCTCTGTCTATAGCAAATCAAATCAAATCAAATCAAATTTTATTAGTCACATACACATGGTTAGCAGATGTTAATGCGAGTGTAGCGAAATGCTTGTGCTTCTAGTTCCGACAATGCAGTAATAACCAACAAGTAATCTAACCTAACAATTCCACAACTACTACCTTACACACACACACAAGTGTAAAGGGATAAAGAATATGTACATAAAGATATATGAATGAGTGGTGGTACAGAACGGCATGGCAGATGCAGTAGATGGTATAGAGTACGGTATATACATATGAGATGAGTACTGTAGGGTATGTAAACATAAAGTGGCATAGTTTAAAGTGGCTAGTGGTACATGTATTACATAAAGATGGCAAGATGCAGTAGATGATATAGAGTACAGTATATACATATGAGATGGGTAATGTAGGGTATGTAAACATTATATTAAGTGGCATTGTTTAAAGTGGCTAGTGGTACATTTTTACATAATTTCCATCAATTCCCATTTTTAAAGTGGCTGGAGTTGAGTCAGTATGTTGGCAGCGGCCGCTAAATGTTAGTGGTGGCTGTTTAACAGTCTGATGGCCTTGAGATAGAAGCTGTTTTTCAGTCTCTCGGTCCCTGCTTTGATGCACCTGTACTGACCTCGCCTTCTGGATGATAGCGGGGTGAACAGGCAGTGGCTTGGGTGGTTGTTGTCCTTGATGATCTTTATGGCCTTCCTGTGACATCGGGTGGTGTAGGTGTCCTGGAGGGCAGGTAGTTTGCCCCCGGTGATGCGTTCTGCAGACCTCACTACCCTCTGGAGAGCCTTACGGTTGTGGGCGGAGCAGTTGCCGTACCAGGCGGTGATACAGCCCGACAGGATGCTCTCGATTGTGCATCTGTAGAAGTTTGTGAGTGCTTTTGGTGACAAGCCGAATTTCTTCAGCCTCCTGAGGTTGAAGAGGCGCTGCTGCGCCTTCTTCACAACGCTGTCTGTGTGGGTGGACCAATTCAGTTTGTCCGTGATGTGTACACCGAGGAACTTAAAACTTTCCACCTTCTCCACTACTGACCCGTTGATGTGGATAGGGGGGTGCTCCCTCTGCTGTTTCCTGAAGTCCACAATCATCTCCTTTGTTTTGTTGACGTTGAGTGTGAGGTTATTTTCCTGACACCACACTCCGAGGGCCCTCACCTCCTCCCTGTAGGCCGTCTCGTCGTTGTTGGTAATCAAGCCTACCACTGTAGTGTCATCCGCAAACTTGATGATTGAGTTGGAGGCGTGCATGGCCACGCAGTCGTGGGTGAACAGGGAGTACAGGAGAGGGCTCAGAACGCACCCTTGTGGGGCCCCAGTGTTGAGGATCAGCGGGGTGGAGATGTTGTTACCTACCCTCACCACCTGGGGGCGGCCCGTCAGGAAGTCCAGGACCCAGTTGCACAGGGCGGGGTCGAGACCCAGGGTCTCGAGCTTGATGACGAGTTTGGAGGGTACTATGGTGTTGAATGCTGAGCTGTAATCGATGAACAGCATTCTCACATGGGTATTCCTCTTGTCCAGATGGGTTAGGGCAGTGTGCAGTGTGGTTGCGATTGCGTCGTCTGTGGACCTATTGGGTCGGTAAGCAAATTGGAATGGGTCTAGGGTGTCCGGTAGGGTGGAGGTGATATGGTCCTTGACTAGTCTCTCAAAGCACTTCATGATGACGGAAGTGAGTGCTACGGGGCGGTAGTCGTTTAGCTCAGTTACCTTAGCTTTCTTGGGAACAGGAACAATGGTGGCCCTCTTGAAGCATGTGGGAACAGCAGACTGGGATAAGGATTGATTGAATATGTCCGTAAACACACCAGCCAGCTGGTCTGCGCATGCTCTGAGGACGCGGCTGGGAATGCCGTCTGGGCCTGCAGCCTTGCGAGGGTTAACACGTTTAAATGTTTTACTCACCTCGGCTGCAGTGAAGGAGAGCCCGCAGGTTTTGGTAGGGGGCCGTGTCAGTGGCACTGTATTGTCCTCAAAGCGGGCAAAAAAGTTGTTTAGCCTGTCTGGGAGCAAGACATCCTGGTCCGCGACGGGGCTGGTTTTCTTTTTGTAATCCGTGATTGACTGTAGACCCTGCCACATACCTCTTGTGTCTGAGCTGTTGAATTGCGACTCGATTTTGTCTCTGTACTGGGACTTAGCCTGTTTGATTGCCTTGCGGAGAGAATAGCTACACTGTTTGTATTCGGTCATGCTTCCGGTCACCTTGCCCTGGTTAAAAGCAGTGGTTCGCGCTTTCAGTTTCACGCGAATGCTGCCGTCAATCCACGGTTTCTGGTTTGGGAATGTTTTAATCGTTGCTGTGGGTACGACATCGTCAATGCACTTCCTAATGAACTCGCTCACCGAATCAGCATATTCGTCAATATTGTTGTTGGACGCGATGCGGAACATATTCCAATCCGCGTGATCGAAGCAGTCTTGAAGCGTGGATTCAGATTGGTCTCTGTCTCTGTCTATAGCATCAAGCGTAGTAACTACTGTCTCTGTCTATAACATCAAGCGTAGTAACTACTGTCTCTGTCTATAGCATCAAGCGTAGTAACTACTGTCTCTGTCTATAGCATCAAGCGTAGTAACTACTGTCTCTGTCTATAGCATCAAGCGTAGTAACTACTGTCTCTGTCTCTGTCTATAGCATCAAGCGTAGTAACTACTGTCTCTGTCTATAGCATGAAGCGTAGTAACTACTGTCTCTGTCTCTGTCTATAGCATCAAGCGTAGTAACTACTGTCTCTGTCTATAGCATCAAGCGTAGTGACTACTGTCTCTGTCTCTGTCTATAGCATCAAGCGTAGTAACTACTGTCTCTGTCTATAGCATCAAGCGTAGTAACTACTGTCTCTGTCTATAGCATCAAGCGTAGTAACTACTGTCTCTGTCTATAGCATCAAGCGTAGTAACTACTGTCTCTGTCTATAACATCAAGCGTAGTAACTACTGTCTCTGTCTATAGCATCAAGCGTAGTAACTACTGTCTCTGTCTATAGCATCAAGCGTAGTAACTACTGTCTCTGTCTATAGCATCAAGCGTAGTAACTACTGTCTCTGTCTATAGCATCAAGCGTAGTAACTACTGTCTCTGTCTATAGCATCAAGTGTAGTAACTACTGTCTCTGTCTCTGTCTATAGCATCAAGCGTAGTAACTACTGTCTCTGTCTATAGCATCAAGCATAGTAACTACTGTCTCTGTCTATAGCATCAAGCGTAGTAACTACTGTCTCTGTCTCTGTCTATAGCATCAAGCGTAGTAACTACTGTCTCTGTCTATAGCATCAAGCATAGTAACTATTGTCTCTGTCTCTGTCTATAACATCAAGCGTAGTAACTGCTGTCTCTGTCTCTGTCTATAGCATCAAGCGTAGTAACTACTGTTTCTGTCTATAGCATCAAGCGTAGTAACTACTGTCTCTGTCTCTGTCTATAGCATCAAGCGTGGTAACTACTGTCTCTGTCTCTGTCTATAGCATCAAGCGTAGTAACTGCTGTCTCTGTCTATAGCATCAAGCGTAGTAACTACTGTCTCTGTCTCTGTCTATAGCATCAAGCGTAGTAACTACTGTCTCTGTCTCTGTCTATAGCATCAAGCGTAGTAACTGCTGTCTCTGTCTATAGCATCAAGCGTAGTAACTACTGTTTCTGTCTATAGCATCAAGCGTAGTAACTACTGTCTCTGTCTATAGCATCAAGCGTAGTAACTACTGTCTCTGTCTCTGTCTATAGCATCAAGCGTAGTAACTACTGTCTCTGTCTATAGCATCAAGCGTAGTAACTATTGTCTCTGTCTCTGTCTATAGCATCAAGCGTAGTAACTACTGTCTCTGTCTATAGCATCAAGCGTAGTAACTACTGTCTCTGTCTATAGCATCAAGCGTAGTAACTACTGTCTCTGTCTCTGTCTATAGCATCAAGCGTAGTAACTACTGTCTCTGTCTATAGCATCAAGCATAGTAACTACTGTCTCTGTCTCTGTCTATAGCATCAAGCGTAGTAACTGCTGTCTCTGTCTATAGCATCAAGCGTAGTAACTACTGTCTCTGTCTCTGTCTATAGCATCAAGCGTAGTAACTACTGTCTCTGTCTCTGTCTATAGCATCAAGCGTAGTAACTACTGTCTCTGTCTATAACATCAAGCGTAGTAACTACTGTCTCTGTCTATAGCATCAAGCGTAGTAACTACTGTCTCTGTCTATAACATCAAGCGTAGTAACTACTGTCTCTGTCTATAGCATCAAGCGTAGTAACTACTGTCTCTGTCTATAGCATCAAGCGTAGTAACTACTGTCTCTGTCTCTGTCTATAGCATCAAGCGTAGTAACTACTGTCTCTGTCTATAGCATCAAGCGTAGTAACTACTGTCTCTGTCTCTGTCTATAGCATCAAGCGTAGTAACTACTGTCTCTGTCTATAGCATCAAGCGTAGTGACTACTGTCTCTGTCTCTGTCTATAGCATCAAGCGTAGTAACTACTGTCTCTGTCTATAGCATCAAGCGTAGTAACTACTGTCTCTGTCTATAGCATCAAGCGTAGTAACTACTGTCTCTGTCTATAGCATCAAGCGTAGTAACTACTGTCTCTGTCTATAACATCAAGCGTAGTAACTACTGTCTCTGTCTATAGCATCAAGCGTAGTAACTACTGTCTCTGTCTATAGCATCAAGCGTAGTAACTACTGTCTCTGTCTATAGCATCAAGCGTAGTAACTACTGTCTCTGTCTATAGCATCAAGCGTAGTAACTACTGTCTCTGTCTATAGCATCAAGTGTAGTAACTACTGTCTCTGTCTCTGTCTATAGCATCAAGCGTAGTAACTACTGTCTCTGTCTATAGCATCAAGCATAGTAACTACTGTCTCTGTCTATAGCATCAAGCGTAGTAACTACTGTCTCTGTCTCTGTCTATAGCAGCAAGCGTAGTAACTACTGTCTCTGTCTATAGCATCAAGCATAGTAACTATTGTCTCTGTCTCTGTCTATAACATCAAGCGTAGTAACTGCTGTCTCTGTCTCTGTCTATAGCATCAAGCGTAGTAACTACTGTTTCTGTCTATAGCATCAAGCGTAGTAACTACTGTCTCTGTCTCTGTCTATAGCATCAAGCGTGGTAACTACTGTCTCTGTCTCTGTCTATAGCATCAAGCGTAGTAACTGCTGTCTCTGTCTATAGCATCAAGCGTAGTAACTACTGTCTCTGTCTCTGTCTATAGCATCAAGCGTAGTAACTACTGTCTCTGTCTCTGTCTATAGCATCAAGCGTAGTAACTGCTGTCTCTGTCTATAGCATCAAGCGTAGTAACTACTGTTTCTGTCTATAGCATCAAGCGTAGTAACTACTGTCTCTGTCTATAGCATCAAGCGTAGTAACTACTGTCTCTGTCTCTGTCTATAGCATCAAGCGTAGTAACTACTGTCTCTGTCTATAGCATCAAGCGTAGTAACTATTGTCTCTGTCTCTGTCTATAGCATCAAGCGTAGTAACTACTGTCTCTGTCTCTGTCTATAGCATCAAGCATAGTAACTGCTGTCTCTGTCTCTGTCTATAGCATCAAGCGTAGTAACTACTGTTTCTGTCTATAGCATCGAGCATAGTAACTACTGTCTCTGTCTATAGCATCAAGCGTAGTAACTACTGTCTCTGTCTATAGCATCAAGCGTAGTAACTACTGTCTCTGTCTATAGCATCAAGCGTAGTAACTACTGTCTCTGTCTATAGCATCAAGCGTAGTAACTACTGTCTCTGTCTCTGTCTATAGCATCAAGCGTAGTAACTACTGTCTCTGTCTATAGCATCAAGCGTAGTAACTACTGTCTCTGTCTATAGCATCAAGCGTAGTAACTACTGTCTCTGTCTATAGCATCAAGCGTAGTAACTACTGTCTCTGTCTATAGCATCAAGTGTAGTAACTACTGTCTCTGTCTCTGTCTATAGCATCAAGCGTAGTAACTACTGTCTCTGTCTATAGCATCAAGCATAGTAACTACTGTCTCTGTCTATAGCATCAAGCGTAGTAACTACTGTCTCTGTCTCTGTCTATAGCATCAAGCGTAGTAACTATTGTCTCTGTCTCTGTCTATAACATCAAGCGTAGTAACTGCTGTCTCTGTCTCTGTCTATAGCATCAAGCGTAGTAACTACTGTTTCTGTCTATAGCATCAAGCGTAGTAACTACTGTCTCTGTCTCTGTCTATAGCATCAAGCGTGGTAACTACTGTCTCTGTCTATAGCATCAAGCGTAGTAACTGCTGTCTCTGTCTATAGCATCAAGCGTAGTAACTATTGTCTCTGTCTCTGTCTATAGCATCAAGCGTAGTAACTACTGTCTCTGTCTCTGTCTATAGCATCAAGCGTAGTAACTGCTGTCTCTGTCTATAGCATCAAGCGTAGTAACTACTGTTTCTGTCTATAGCATCAAGCGTAGTAACTACTGTCTCTGTCTATAGCATCAAGCGTAGTAACTACTGTCTCTGTCTATAGCATCAAGCGTAGTAACTACTGTCTCTGTCTCTGTCTATAGCATCAAGCGTAGTAACTACTGTCTCTGTCTCTGTCTATAGCATCAAGCGTAGTAACTACTGTCTCTGTCTATAGCATCAAGCGTAGTAACTACTGTCTCTGTCTATAGCATCAAGCATAGTAACTACTGTCTCTGTCTCTGTCTATAGCATCAAGCGTAGTAACTACTGTCTCTGTCTATAGCATCAAGCGTAGTAACTACTGTCTCTGTCTATAGCATCAAGCGTAGTAACTACTGTCTCTGTCTATAGCATCAAGCATAGTAACTGCTGTCTCTGTCTCTGTCTATAGCATCAAGCGTAGTAACTACTTTTTCTGTCTATAGCATCAAGCGTAGTAACTACTGTCTCTGTCTATAGCATCAAGCGTAGTAACTACTGTCTCTGTCTATAGCATCAAGCGTAGTAACTACTGTTTCTGTCTATAGCATCAAGCGTAGTAACTACTGTCTCTGTCTATAGCATCAAGCGTAGTAACTACTGTCTCTGTCTCTGTCTATAGCATCAAGCGTAGTAACTACTGTCTCTGTCTCTGTCTATAGCATCAAGCGTAGTAACTACTGTCTCTGTCTATAGCATCAAGCGTAGTAACTACTGTCTCTGTCTATAGCATCAAGCATAGTAACTGCTGTCTCTGTCTCTGTCTATAACATCAAGCGTAGTAACTACTGTCTCTGTCTATAGCATCAAGCGTAGTAACTACTGTCTCTGTCTATAGCATCAAGCATAGTAACTGCTGTCTCTGTCTCTGTCTATAGCATCAAGCGTAGTAACTACTGTCTCTGTCTCTGTCTATAGCATCAAGCGTAGTAACGACTGTCTCTGTCTATAGCATCAAGCGTAGTAACTACTGTCTCTGTCTATAGCATCAAGCATAGTAACTGCTGTCTCTGTCTCTGTCTATAACATCAAGCGTAATAACTACTGTCTCTGTCTATAGCATCAAGCGTAGTAACTACTGTCTCTGTCTATAGCATCAAGCGTAGTAACTACTTTTTCTGTCTATAGCATCGAGCGTAGTAACTACTGTCTCTGTCTATAGCATCAAGCGTAGTAACTACTGTCTCTGTCTATAGCATCAAGCGTAGTAACTACTGTCTCTGTCTCTGTCTATAGCATCAAGCGTAGTAACTACTGTCTCTGTCTCTGTCTATAGCATCAAGCGTAGTAACTACTGTCTCTGTCTATAGCATCAAGCGTAGTAACTACTGTCTCTGTCTATAGCATCAAGCGTAGTAACTACTGTCTCTGTCTCTGTCTATAGCATCAAGCGTAGTAACTACTGTCTCTGTCTCTGTCTATAGCATCAAGCGTAGTAACTACTGTCTCTGTCTATAGCATCAAGCGTAGTAACTACTGTCTCTGTCTATAGCATCAAGCGTAGTAACTACTGTCTCTGTTTATGGCATCAAGCGTAGTAACTACTGTCTCTGTCTCTGTCTATAGCATCAAGCGTAGTAACTACTGTCTCTGTCTCTGTCTATAGCATCAAGCGTAGTAACTACTGTCTCTGTCTATAGCATCAAGCGTAGTAACTACTGTCTCTGTCTCTGTCTATAACATCAAGCGTAGTAACTGCTGTCTCTGTCTCTGTCTATAGCATCAAGCGTAGTAACTACTGTCTCTGTCTATAGCATCAAGTGTAGTAACTACTGTCTCTGTTTCTGTCTATAGCATCAAGCGTAGTAACTACTGTCTCTGTCTCTGTCTATAGCATCAAGCGTAGTAACTACTGTCTCTGTTTATGTCTATAGCATCAAGCGTAGTAACTGCTGTCTCTGTCTATAACATCAAGCATAGTAACTGCTGTCTCTGTCTCTGTCTATAGCATCAAGCGTAGTAACTACTGTCTCTGTCTCTGTCTATAACATCAAGCGTAGTAACTGCTGTCTCTGTCTCTGTCTATAGCATCATGCGTAGTAACTACTGTCTCTGTCTATTTCATCAAGCGTAGTAACTACTGTCTCTGTCTATAACATCAAGCGTAGTAACTACTGTCTCTGTCTATAGCATCAAGCGTAGTAACTACTGTCTCTGTCTATAACATCAAGCGTAGTAACTACTGTCTCTGTCTATAGCATCAAGCGTAGTAACTACTGTCTCTGTCTATAGCATCAAGCGTAGTAACTACTGTCTCTGTTTATAGCATCAAGCGTAGTAACTACTGTCTCTGTCTCTGTCTATAGCATCAAGCGTAGTAACTACTGTCTCTGTCTATAGCATCAAGCGTAGTAACTACTGTCTCTGTCTATAGCATCAAGCGTAGTAACTACTGTCTCTGTCTCTGTCTATAGCATCAAGCATAGTAACTGCTGTCTCTGTCTCTGTCTATAGCATCAAGCGTAGTAACTACTGTTTCTGTCTATAGCATCGAGCATAGTAACTACTGTCTCTGTCTATAGCATCAAGCGTAGTAACTACTGTCTCTGTCTATAGCATCAAGCGTAGTAACTACTGTCTCTGTCTATAGCATCAAGCGTAGTAACTACTGTCTCTGTCTATAGCATCAAGCGTAGTAACTACTGTCTCTGTCTCTGTCTATAGCATCAAGCGTAGTAACTACTGTCTCTGTCTATAGCATCAAGCGTAGTAACTACTGTCTCTGTCTATAGCATCAAGCGTAGTAACTACTGTCTCTGTCTATAGCATCAAGCGTAGTAACTACTGTCTCTGTCTATAGCATCAAGTGTAGTAACTACTGTCTCTGTCTCTGTCTATAGCATCAAGCGTAGTAACTACTGTCTCTGTCTATAGCATCAAGCATAGTAACTACTGTCTCTGTCTATAGCATCAAGCGTAGTAACTACTGTCTCTGTCTCTGTCTATAGCATCAAGCGTAGTAACTATTGTCTCTGTCTCTGTCTATAACATCAAGCGTAGTAACTGCTGTCTCTGTCTCTGTCTATAGCATCAAGCGTAGTAACTACTGTTTCTGTCTATAGCATCAAGCGTAGTAACTACTGTCTCTGTCTCTGTCTATAGCATCAAGCGTGGTAACTACTGTCTCTGTCTATAGCATCAAGCGTAGTAACTGCTGTCTCTGTCTATAGCATCAAGCGTAGTAACTATTGTCTCTGTCTCTGTCTATAGCATCAAGCGTAGTAACTACTGTCTCTGTCTCTGTCTATAGCATCAAGCGTAGTAACTGCTGTCTCTGTCTATAGCATCAAGCGTAGTAACTACTGTTTCTGTCTATAGCATCAAGCGTAGTAACTACTGTCTCTGTCTATAGCATCAAGCGTAGTAACTACTGTCTCTGTCTATAGCATCAAGCGTAGTAACTACTGTCTCTGTCTCTGTCTATAGCATCAAGCGTAGTAACTACTGTCTCTGTCTCTGTCTATAGCATCAAGCGTAGTAACTACTGTCTCTGTCTATAGCATCAAGCGTAGTAACTACTGTCTCTGTCTATAGCATCAAGCATAGTAACTACTGTCTCTGTCTCTGTCTATAGCATCAAGCGTAGTAACTACTGTCTCTGTCTATAGCATCAAGCGTAGTAACTACTGTCTCTGTCTATAGCATCAAGCGTAGTAACTACTGTCTCTGTCTATAGCATCAAGCATAGTAACTGCTGTCTCTGTCTCTGTCTATAGCATCAAGCGTAGTAACTACTTTTTCTGTCTATAGCATCAAGCGTAGTAACTACTGTCTCTGTCTATAGCATCAAGCGTAGTAACTACTGTCTCTGTCTATAGCATCAAGCGTAGTAACTACTGTTTCTGTCTATAGCATCAAGCGTAGTAACTACTGTCTCTGTCTATAGCATCAAGCGTAGTAACTACTGTCTCTGTCTCTGTCTATAGCATCAAGCGTAGTAACTACTGTCTCTGTCTCTGTCTATAGCATCAAGCGTAGTAACTACTGTCTCTGTCTATAGCATCAAGCGTAGTAACTACTGTCTCTGTCTATAGCATCAAGCATAGTAACTGCTGTCTCTGTCTCTGTCTATAACATCAAGCGTAGTAACTACTGTCTCTGTCTATAGCATCAAGCGTAGTAACTACTGTCTCTGTCTATAGCATCAAGCATAGTAACTGCTGTCTCTGTCTCTGTCTATAGCATCAAGCGTAGTAACTACTGTCTCTGTCTCTGTCTATAGCATCAAGCGTAGTAACGACTGTCTCTGTCTATAGCATCAAGCGTAGTAACTACTGTCTCTGTCTATAGCATCAAGCATAGTAACTGCTGTCTCTGTCTCTGTCTATAACATCAAGCGTAATAACTACTGTCTCTGTCTATAGCATCAAGCGTAGTAACTACTGTCTCTGTCTATAGCATCAAGCGTAGTAACTACTTTTTCTGTCTATAGCATCGAGCGTAGTAACTACTGTCTCTGTCTATAGCATCAAGCGTAGTAACTACTGTCTCTGTCTATAGCATCAAGCGTAGTAACTACTGTCTCTGTCTCTGTCTATAGCATCAAGCGTAGTAACTACTGTCTCTGTCTCTGTCTATAGCATCAAGCGTAGTAACTACTGTCTCTGTCTATAGCATCAAGCGTAGTAACTACTGTCTCTGTCTATAGCATCAAGCGTAGTAACTACTGTCTCTGTCTCTGTCTATAGCATCAAGCGTAGTAACTACTGTCTCTGTCTCTGTCTATAGCATCAAGCGTAGTAACTACTGTCTCTGTCTATAGCATCAAGCGTAGTAACTACTGTCTCTGTCTATAGCATCAAGCGTAGTAACTACTGTCTCTGTTTATGGCATCAAGCGTAGTAACTACTGTCTCTGTCTCTGTCTATAGCATCAAGCGTAGTAACTACTGTCTCTGTCTCTGTCTATAGCATCAAGCGTAGTAACTACTGTCTCTGTCTATAGCATCAAGCGTAGTAACTACTGTCTCTGTCTCTGTCTATAACATCAAGCGTAGTAACTGCTGTCTCTGTCTCTGTCTATAGCATCAAGCGTAGTAACTACTGTCTCTGTCTATAGCATCAAGTGTAGTAACTACTGTCTCTGTTTCTGTCTATAGCATCAAGCGTAGTAACTACTGTCTCTGTCTCTGTCTATAGCATCAAGCGTAGTAACTACTGTCTCTGTTTATGTCTATAGCATCAAGCGTAGTAACTGCTGTCTCTGTCTATAACATCAAGCATAGTAACTGCTGTCTCTGTCTCTGTCTATAGCATCAAGCGTAGTAACTACTGTCTCTGTCTCTGTCTATAACATCAAGCGTAGTAACTGCTGTCTCTGTCTCTGTCTATAGCATCATGCGTAGTAACTACTGTCTCTGTCTATTTCATCAAGCGTAGTAACTACTGTCTCTGTCTATAACATCAAGCGTAGTAACTACTGTCTCTGTCTATAGCATCAAGCGTAGTAACTACTGTCTCTGTCTATAACATCAAGCGTAGTAACTACTGTCTCTGTCTATAGCATCAAGCGTAGTAACTACTGTCTCTGTCTATAGCATCAAGCGTAGTAACTACTGTCTCTGTTTATAGCATCAAGCGTAGTAACTACTGTCTCTGTCTCTGTCTATAGCATCAAGCGTAGTAACTACTGTCTCTGTCTATAGCATCAAGCGTAGTAACTACTGTCTCTGTCTATAGCATCAAGCGTAGTAACTACTGTCTCTGTCTATAGCATCAAGCGTAGTAACTACTGTCTCTGTCTCTGTCTATAGCATCAAGCGTAGTAACTACTGTCTCTGTCTATAGCATCAAGCGTAGTAACTACTGTCTCTGTCTCTGTCTATAACATCAAGCGTAGTAACTGCTGTCTCTGTCTCTGTCTATAGCATCAAGCGTAGTAACTACTGTCTCTGTCTATAGCATCAAGTGTAGTAACTACTGTCTCTGTTTCTGTCTATAGCATCAAGCGTAGTAACTACTGTCTCTGTCTCTGTCTATAGCATCAAGCGTAGTAACTACTGTCTCTGTTTATGTCTATAGCATCAAGCGTAGTAACTGCTGTCTCTGTCTATAGCATCAAGCGTAGTAACTACTGTCTCTGTCTATAGCATCAAGCGTAGTAACTACTGTCTCTGTCTATAGCATCAAGCGTAGTAACTACTGTCTCTGTCTATAACATCAAGCGTAGTAACTACTGTCTCTGTCTATAGCATCAAGCGTAGTAACTACTGTCTCTGTCTATAGCATCAAGCGTAGTAACTACTGTCTCTGTCTATAGCATCAAGCGTAGTAACTACTGTCTCTGTCTATAGCATCAAGCGTAGTAACTACTGTCTCTGTCTATAGCATCAAGTGTAGTAACTACTGTCTCTGTCTCTGTCTATAGCATCAAGCGTAGTAACTACTGTCTCTGTCTATAGCATCAAGCATAGTAACTACTGTCTCTGTCTATAGCATCAAGCGTAGTAACTACTGTCTCTGTCTCTGTCTATAGCATCAAGCGTAGTAACTACTGTCTCTGTCTATAGCATCAAGCGTAGTAACTATTGTCTCTGTCTCTGTCTATAACATCAAGCGTAGTTACTGCTGTCTCTGTCTCTGTCTATAGCATCAAGCGTAGTAACTACTGTTTCTGTCTATAGCATCAAGCGTAGTAACTACTGTCTCTGTCTCTGTCTATAGCATCAAGCGTGGTAACTACTGTCTCTGTCTCTGTCTATAGCATCAAGCGTAGTAACTGCTGTCTCTGTCTATAGCATCAAGCGTAGTAACTACTGTCTCTGTCTCTGTCTATAGCATCAAGCGTAGTAACTACTGTCTCTGTCTCTGTCTATAGCATCAAGCGTAGTAACTGCTGTCTCTGTCTATAGCATCAAGCGTAGTAACTACTGTTTCTGTCTATAGCATCAAGCGTAGTAACTACTGTCTCTGTCTATAGCATCAAGCGTAGTAACTACTGTCTCTGTCTATAGCATCAAGCGTAGTAACTACTGTCTCTGTCTATAGCATCAAGCGTAGTAACTATTGTCTCTGTCTCTGTCTATAGCATCAAGCGTAGTAACTACTGTCTCTGTCTCTGTCTATAGCATCAAGCATAGTAACTGCTGTCTCTGTCTCTGTCTATAGCATCAAGCGTAGTAACTACTGTTTCTGTCTATAGCATCGAGCATAGTAACTACTGTCTCTGTCTATAGCATCAAGCGTAGTAACTACTGTCTCTGTCTATAGCATCAAGCGTAGTAACTACTGTCTCTGTCTATAGCATCAAGCGTAGTAACTACTGTCTCTGTCTATAGCATCAAGCGTAGTAACTACTGTCTCTGTCTCTGTCTATAGCATCAAGCGTAGTAACTACTGTCTCTGTCTCTGTCTATAGCATCAAGCGTAGTAACTACTGTCTCTGTCTATAGCATCAAGCGTAGTAACTACTGTCTCTGTCTATAGCATCAAGCGTAGTAACTACTGTCTCTGTTTATAGCATCAAGCGTAGTAACTACTGTCTCTGTCTCTGTCTATAGCATCAAGCGTAGTAACTACTGTCTCTGTCTCTGTCTATAGCATCAAGCGTAGTAACTACTGTCTCTGTCTATAGCATCAAGCGTAGTAACTACTGTCTCTGTCTCTGTCTATAACATCAAGCGTAGTAACTGCTGTCTCTGTCTCTGTCTATAGCATCAAGCGTAGTAACTACTGTCTCTGTCTATAGCATCAAGTGTAGTAACTACTGTCTCTGTTTCTGTCTATAGCATCAAGCGTAGTAACTACTGTCTCTGTCTCTGTCTATAGCATCAAGCGTAGTAACTACTGTCTCTGTTTATGTCTATAGCATCAAGCGTAGTAACTGCTGTCTCTGTCTATAACATCAAGCATAGTAACTGCTGTCTCTGTCTATAGCATCAAGCGTAGTAACTACTGTCTCTGTCTCTGTCTATAGCATCAAGCGTAGTAACTACTGTCTCTGTCTATTTCATCAAGCGTAGTAACTACTGTCTCTGTCTATAGCATCAAGCGTAGTAACTACTGTCTCTGTCTATAGCATCAAGCGTAGTAACTACTGTCTCTGTCTCTGTCTATAGCATCAAGCGTAGTAACTACTGTCTCTGTCTATAGCATCAAGCGTAGTAACTACTGTCTCTGTCTATAGCATCAAGCGTAGTAACTACTGTCTCTGTCTATAGCATCAAGCATAGTAACTACTGTCTCTGTCTATAACATCAAGCGTAGTAACTACTGTCTCTGTCTATAGCATCAAGCGTAGTAACTACTGTCTCTGTCTATAGCATCAAGCGTAGTAACTACTGTCTCTGTCTCTGTCTATAGCATCAAGCGTAGTAACTACTGTCTCTGTCTATAGCATCAAGCGTAGTAACTACTGTCTCTGTCTATAACATCAAGCGTAGTAACTACTGTCTCTGTCTATAGCATCAAGCGTAGTAACTACTGTCTCTGTCTATAGCATCAAGCGTAGTAACTACTGTCTCTGTCTCTGTCTATAGCATCAAGCGTAGTAACTACTGTCTCTGTCTATAGCATCAAGCGTAGTAACTACTGTCTCTGTCTCTGTCTATAGCATCAAGCGTAGTAACTACTGTCTCTGTCTATAGCATCAAGCGTAGTAACTACTGTCTCTGTCTATAACATCAAGCGTAGTAACTACTGTCTCTGTCTATAACATCAAGCGTAGTAACTACTGTCTCTGTCTATAGCATCAAGCGTAGTAACTACTGTCTCTGTCTATAACATCAAGCGTAGTAACTACTGTCTCTGTCTATAGCATCAAGCGTAGTAACTACTGTCTCTGTCTATAGCATCAAGCGTAGTAACTACTGTCTCTGTCTCTGTCTATAGCATCAAGCGTAGTAACTACTGTCTCTGTCTATAGCATCAAGCGTAGTAACTACTGTCTCTGTCTCTGTCTATAGCATCAAGCGTAGTAACTACTGTCTCTGTCTATAGCATCAAGCGTAGTAACTACTGTCTCTGTCTCTGTCTATAGCATCAAGCGTAGTAACTACTGTCTCTGTCTCTGTCTATAGCATCAAGCGTAGTAACTACTGTCTCTGTCTCTGTCTATAGCATCAAGCGTAGTAACTACTGTCTCTGTCTCTGTCTATAACATCAAGCGTAGTAACTGCTGTCTCTGTCTATAGCATCAAGCGTAGTAACTACTGTCTCTGTCTCTGTCTATAGCATCAAGCGTAGTAACTACTGTCTCTGTCTATAGCATCAAGCGTAGTAACTACTGTCTCTGTCTATAACATCAAGCGTAGTAACTACTGTCTCTGTCTATAGCATCAAGCGTAGTAACTACTGTCTCTGTCTATAGCATCAAGCGTAGTAACTACTGTCTCTGTCTCTGTCTATAGCATCAAGCGTAGTAACTACTGTCTCTGTCTATAGCATCAAGCGTAGTAACTACTGTCTCTGTCTCTGTCTATAGCATCAAGCGTAGTAACTACTGTCTCTGTCTATAGCATCAAGCGTAGTAACTACTGTCTCTGTCTATAACATCAAGCGTAGTAACTACTGTCTCTGTCTATAACATCAAGCGTAGTAACTACTGTCTCTGTCTATAGCATCAAGCGTAGTAACTACTGTCTCTGTCTCTGTCTATAGCATCAAGCGTAGTAACTACTGTCTCTGTCTCTGTCTATAGCATCAAGCGTAGTAACTACTGTCTCTGTTTATGTCTATAGCATCAAGCGTAGTAACTGCTGTCTCTGTCTATAACATCAAGCATAGTAACTGCTGTCTCTGTCTCTGTCTATAGCATCAAGCGTAGTAACTACTGTCTCTGTCTCTGTCTATAACATCAAGCGTAGTAACTGCTGTCTCTGTCTCTGTCTATAGCATCATGCGTAGTAACTACTGTCTCTGTCTATTTCATCAAGCGTAGTAACTACTGTCTCTGTCTATAACATCAAGCGTAGTAACTACTGTCTCTGTCTATAGCATCAAGCGTAGTAACTACTGTCTCTGTCTATAACATCAAGCGTAGTAACTACTGTCTCTGTCTATAGCATCAAGCGTAGTAACTACTGTCTCTGTCTATAGCATCAAGCGTAGTAACTACTGTCTCTGTTTATAGCATCAAGCGTAGTAACTACTGTCTCTGTCTCTGTCTATAGCATCAAGCGTAGTAACTACTGTCTCTGTCTATAGCATCAAGCGTAGTAACTACTGTCTCTGTCTATAGCATCAAGCGTAGTAACTACTGTCTCTGTCTATAGCATCAAGCGTAGTAACTACTGTCTCTGTCTCTGTCTATAGCATCAAGCGTAGTAACTACTGTCTCTGTCTATAGCATCAAGCGTAGTAACTACTGTCTCTGTCTCTGTCTATAACATCAAGCGTAGTAACTGCTGTCTCTGTCTCTGTCTATAGCATCAAGCGTAGTAAATACTGTCTCTGTCTATAGCATCAAGTGTAGTAACTACTGTCTCTGTTTCTGTCTATAGCATCAAGCGTAGTAACTACTGTCTCTGTCTCTGTCTATAGCATCAAGCGTAGTAACTACTGTCTCTGTTTATGTCTATAGCATCAAGCGTAGTAACTGCTGTCTCTGTCTATAGCATCAAGCGTAGTAACTACTGTCTCTGTCTATAGCATCAAGCGTAGTAACTACTGTCTCTGTCTATAGCATCAAGCGTAGTAACTACTGTCTCTGTCTATAACATCAAGCGTAGTAACTACTGTCTCTGTCTATAGCATCAAGCGTAGTAACTACTGTCTCTGTCTATAGCATCAAGCGTAGTAACTACTGTCTCTGTCTATAGCATCAAGCGTAGTAACTACTGTCTCTGTCTATAGCATCAAGCGTAGTAACTACTGTCTCTGTCTATAGCATCAAGTGTAGTAACTACTGTCTCTGTCTCTGTCTATAGCATCAAGCGTAGTAACTACTGTCTCTGTCTATAGCATCAAGCATAGTAACTACTGTCTCTGTCTATAGCATCAAGCGTAGTAACTACTGTCTCTGTCTCTGTCTATAGCATCAAGCGTAGTAACTACTGTCTCTGTCTATAGCATCAAGCGTAGTAACTATTGTCTCTGTCTCTGTCTATAACATCAAGCGTAGTAACTGCTGTCTCTGTCTCTGTCTATAGCATCAAGCGTAGTAACTACTGTTTCTGTCTATAGCATCAAGCGTAGTAACTACTGTCTCTGTCTCTGTCTATAGCATCAAGCGTGGTAACTACTGTCTCTGTCTCTGTCTATAGCATCAAGCGTAGTAACTGCTGTCTCTGTCTATAGCATCAAGCGTAGTAACTACTGTCTCTGTCTCTGTCTATAGCATCAAGCGTAGTAACTACTGTCTCTGTCTCTGTCTATAGCATCAAGCGTAGTAACTGCTGTCTCTGTCTATAGCATCAAGCGTAGTAACTACTGTTTCTGTCTATAGCATCAAGCGTAGTAACTACTGTCTCTGTCTATAGCATCAAGCGTAGTAACTACTGTCTCTGTCTATAGCATCAAGCGTAGTAACTACTGTCTCTGTCTATAGCATCAAGCGTAGTAACTATTGTCTCTGTCTCTGTCTATAGCATCAAGCGTAGTAACTACTGTCTCTGTCTCTGTCTATAGCATCAAGCATAGTAACTGCTGTCTCTGTCTCTGTCTATAGCATCAAGCGTAGTAACTACTGTTTCTGTCTATAGCATCGAGCATAGTAACTACTGTCTCTGTCTATAGCATCAAGCGTAGTAACTACTGTCTCTGTCTATAGCATCAAGCGTAGTAACTACTGTCTCTGTCTATAGCATCAAGCGTAGTAACTACTGTCTCTGTCTATAGCATCAAGCGTAGTAACTACTGTCTCTGTCTCTGTCTATAGCATCAAGCGTAGTAACTACTGTCTCTGTCTCTGTCTATAGCATCAAGCGTAGTAACTACTGTCTCTGTCTATAGCATCAAGCGTAGTAACTACTGTCTCTGTCTATAGCATCAAGCGTAGTAACTACTGTCTCTGTTTATAGCATCAAGCGTAGTAACTACTGTCTCTGTCTCTGTCTATAGCATCAAGCGTAGTAACTACTGTCTCTGTCTCTGTCTATAGCATCAAGCGTAGTAACTACTGTCTCTGTCTATAGCATCAAGCGTAGTAACTACTGTCTCTGTCTCTGTCTATAACATCAAGCGTAGTAACTGCTGTCTCTGTCTCTGTCTATAGCATCAAGCGTAGTAACTACTGTCTCTGTCTATAGCATCAAGTGTAGTAACTACTGTCTCTGTTTCTGTCTATAGCATCAAGCGTAGTAACTACTGTCTCTGTCTCTGTCTATAGCATCAAGCGTAGTAACTACTGTCTCTGTTTATGTCTATAGCATCAAGCGTAGTAACTGCTGTCTCTGTCTATAACATCAAGCATAGTAACTGCTGTCTCTGTCTATAGCATCAAGCGTAGTAACTACTGTCTCTGTCTCTGTCTATAGCATCAAGCGTAGTAACTACTGTCTCTGTCTATTTCATCAAGCGTAGTAACTACTGTCTCTGTCTATAGCATCAAGCGTAGTAACTACTGTCTCTGTCTATAGCATCAAGCGTAGTAACTACTGTCTCTGTCTCTGTCTATAGCATCAAGCGTAGTAACTACTGTCTCTGTCTATAGCATCAAGCGTAGTAACTACTGTCTCTGTCTATAGCATCAAGCGTAGTAACTACTGTCTCTGTCTATAGCATCAAGCATAGTAACTACTGTCTCTGTCTATAACATCAAGCGTAGTAACTACTGTCTCTGTCTATAGCATCAAGCGTAGTAACTACTGTCTCTGTCTATAGCATCAAGCGTAGTAACTACTGTCTCTGTCTCTGTCTATAGCATCAAGCGTAGTAACTACTGTCTCTGTCTATAGCATCAAGCGTAGTAACTACTGTCTCTGTCTATAACATCAAGCGTAGTAACTACTGTCTCTGTCTATAGCATCAAGCGTAGTAACTACTGTCTCTGTCTATAGCATCAAGCGTAGTAACTACTGTCTCTGTCTCTGTCTATAGCATCAAGCGTAGTAACTACTGTCTCTGTCTATAGCATCAAGCGTAGTAACTACTGTCTCTGTCTCTGTCTATAGCATCAAGCGTAGTAACTACTGTCTCTGTCTATAGCATCAAGCGTAGTAACTACTGTCTCTGTCTATAACATCAAGCGTAGTAACTACTGTCTCTGTCTATAACATCAAGCGTAGTAACTACTGTCTCTGTCTATAGCATCAAGCGTAGTAACTACTGTCTCTGTCTATAACATCAAGCGTAGTAACTACTGTCTCTGTCTATAGCATCAAGCGTAGTAACTACTGTCTCTGTCTATAGCATCAAGCGTAGTAACTACTGTCTCTGTCTCTGTCTATAGCATCAAGCGTAGTAACTACTGTCTCTGTCTATAGCATCAAGCGTAGTAACTACTGTCTCTGTCTCTGTCTATAGCATCAAGCGTAGTAACTACTGTCTCTGTCTATAGCATCAAGCGTAGTAACTACTGTCTCTGTCTCTGTCTATAGCATCAAGCGTAGTAACTACTGTCTCTGTCTCTGTCTATAGCATCAAGCGTAGTAACTACTGTCTCTGTCTCTGTCTATAGCATCAAGCGTAGTAACTACTGTCTCTGTCTCTGTCTATAACATCAAGCGTAGTAACTGCTGTCTCTGTCTATAGCATCAAGCGTAGTAACTACTGTCTCTGTCTCTGTCTATAGCATCAAGCGTAGTAACTACTGTCTCTGTCTATAGCATCAAGCGTAGTAACTACTGTCTCTGTCTATAACATCAAGCGTAGTAACTACTGTCTCTGTCTATAGCATCAAGCGTAGTAACTACTGTCTCTGTCTATAGCATCAAGCGTAGTAACTACTGTCTCTGTCTCTGTCTATAGCATCAAGCGTAGTAACTACTGTCTCTGTCTATAGCATCAAGCGTAGTAACTACTGTCTCTGTCTCTGTCTATAGCATCAAGCGTAGTAACTACTGTCTCTGTCTATAGCATCAAGCGTAGTAACTACTGTCTCTGTCTATAACATCAAGCGTAGTAACTACTGTCTCTGTCTATAACATCAAGCGTAGTAACTACTGTCTCTGTCTATAGCATCAAGCGTAGTAACTACTGTCTCTGTCTATAACATCAAGCGTAGTAACTACTGTCTCTGTCTATAGCATCAAGCGTAGTAACTACTGTCTCTGTCTATAGCATCAAGCGTAGTAACTACTGTCTCTGTCTCTGTCTATAGCATCAAGCGTAGTAACTACTGTCTCTGTCTATAGCATCAAGCGTAGTAACTACTGTCTCTGTCTCTGTCTATAGCATCAAGCGTAGTAACTACTGTCTCTGTCTATAGCATCAAGCGTAGTAACTACTGTCTCTGTCTCTGTCTATAGCATCAAGCGTAGTAACTACTGTCTCTGTCTCTGTCTATAGCATCAAGCGTAGTAACTACTGTCTCTGTCTCTGTCTATAGCATCAAGCGTAGTAACTGCTACATGGTGTGGGCTGGAGAGAGTACGAGTCCTGGTCAGGGCCGGAACAACAACGGTCTGGAGATCGGATGTCTGGTGGACACAGTTAACGGACTGCTAACCTTCACTGCCAACGGGAAGGAGCTCAGCACATACTACCAGGTGGAAGTAGTAGTAGTAGTATCTGTAGTAGTAGTAGTAGTAGTATCAGTAGTAGTATCAGTAGAAGTAGTAGTAGTAGTATCAGTAGTAGTAGTAGTAGTAGTAGTATCAGTAGTATTAGTAGTAGTAGTATCAGTAGTATTAGTAGTAGTAGTATCAGTAGTAGTAGTAGTATCAGTAGTAGTAGTAGTAGTATCAGTAGTATTAGTAGTAGTAGTATCAATAGTATTAGTAGTAGTAGTATCAGTAGAAGTAGTAGTAGTGGTATCAGTAGTATTAGTAGTAGTAGTATCAGTAGAAGTAGTAGTAGTAGTAGTAGTAGTATCAGTAGTATTAGTAGTAGTAGTATCAGTAGAAGTAGTAGTAGTATCAATAGTATTAGTAGTAGTAGTATCAGTAGTAGTAGTAGTATCAGTAGTATTAGTAGTAGTAGTATCAGTAGTAGTAGTAGTAGTATCAGTAGTAGTAGTAGTAGTATCAGTAGTAGTAGTAGTAGTATCAGTAGAAGTAGTAGTAGTATCAGTAGTAGTAGTAGTATCAGTAGTAGTAGTAGTAGTAGTATCAGTAGTAGTAGTAGTATCAGTAGTAGTAGTAGTAGTAGTATCAGTAGTAGTAGTAGTAGTCGTAGCAGTAGTAGTAGTATATATTTCTACCAGACATGTGTGCTGAAAGTTTGGGGTGAAAAATAATACAATTATATTTTATTTCCAACCCCCAATGTGCACCACTTCTGTAGAATGACCCATATAGCACACTATGGGCCCTGATCAAAAGTAGTCCACTATATAGGGAATAGGGCTCTGGTCAACAGTAGTGCACTATATAGGGAATAGGGCCCTGGTCTAAAGTAGTGCACTATATAGGGAATAGGGCTCTGGTCAACAGTAGTGTTCTATATAGGGAATAGGGCTCTGGTCAACAGTAGTGCACTATATAGGGAATAGGGCCCTGGTCAACAGTAGTGCACTATATAGGGAATAGGGCCCTGGTCAACAGTAGTGTTCTATATAGGGAATAGGGCTCTGGTCAACAGTAGTGCACTATATAGGGAATAGGGCTCTGGTCAACAGTAGTGTTCTATATAGGGAATAGGGCCCTGGTCAACAGTAGTGTTCTATATAGGGAATAGGGCTCTGGTCAACAGTAGTGTTCTATATAGGGAATATGGCCCTGGTCAACAGTAGTGTTCTATATAGGGAATAGGGCCCTGGTCAACAGTAGTGTTCTATATAGGGAATAGGGTTCTGGTCAACAGTAGTGTTCTATATAGGGAATAGGGCTCTGGTCAACAGTAGTGCACTATATAGGGAATAGGGCTCTGGTCAACAGTAGTGTTCTATATAGGGAATAGGGCCCTGGTCAACAGTAGTGTTCTATATAGGGAATAGGGCTCTGGTCAACAGTAGTGTTCTATATAGGGAATAGGGCCCTGGTCAACAGTAGTGTTCTATATAGGGAATAGGGCTCTGGTCAACAGTAGTGTTCTATATAGGGAATAGGGCTCTGGTCAACAGTAGTGTTCTATATAGGGAATAGGGCTCTGGTCAACAGTAGTGTTCTATATAGGGAATAGGGCTCTGGTCAACAGTAGTGTTCTATATAGGGAATAGGGCTCTGGTCAACAGTAGTGTTCTATATAGGGAATAGGGCCCTGGTCAACAGTAGTGTTCTATATAGGGAATAGGGCTCTGGTCAACAGTAGTGTTCTATATAGGGAATAGGGCCCTGGTCAATAGTAGTGCACTATATAGGGAATAGGGCTCTGGTCAATAGTAGTGCACTATATAGGGAATAGGGCCCTGGTCTAAAGTAGTGCACTATATAGGGAATAGGGTGTCATTTGTCCATATCCTGTGTATTAATAGCTGTGTCTCTGTGTTCTCTCTCTGCAGGTTGAGCCCAGTACCAAGCTGTTCCCTGCTGTGTTCGCCCAGGCCACCAGCCCCAGCATCTTTCAGTTTGAACTAGGACGTATTAAGGTGAGCGTTAACGCTGTACTGCTCTGTACTGACAGAATGGAACCGGCTGCTACAAATAGGCCTCAGATATGGGCTGGATAAGTCAACGTGGAGCTGTCTCTCCACTGGCTGTGGAAGGTTATGAGGTGGTCTCTCCACTGGCTGTGGAAGGTTATGAGGTGGTCTCTCCACTGGCTGTGGAAGGTTATGAGGTTGTCTCTCCACTGGCTGTGGAAGGTTATGAGGTTGTCTCTCCACTGGCTGTGGAAGGTTATGAGGTGGTCTCTCCACTGGCTGTGGAAGGTTATGAGGTGGTCTCTCCACTGGAAGGTTATGAGGTTGTCTCTCCACTGGCTGTTGAAGGTTATGAGGTTGTCTCTCCACTGGCTGTGGAAGGTTATGAGGTGGTCTCTCCACTGGCTGTGGGAGGTTATGAGGTTGTCTCTCCACTGGCTGTGGAAGGTTATGAGGTGGTCTCTCCACTGGCTGTGGAAGGTTATGAGTTTGTCTCTCCACTGGCTGTGGAAGGTCATGAGGTTGTCTCTCCACTGGAAGGTTATGAGGTTGTCTCTCCACTGGAAGGTTATGAGGTTGTCTCTCCACTGGCTGTGGAAGGTCATGAGGTTGTCTCTCCACTGGATCGTTATGAGGTTGTCTCGCCACTGGCTGTGGAAGGTTATGAGGTTGTCTCTCCACTGGCTGTGGAAGGTTATGAGGTTGTCTCTCCACTGGCTGTGGAAGGTTATGAGGTTGTCTCTCCACTGGAAGGTTATGAGGTTGTCTTTCCACTGGAAGGTTATGAGGTTGTCTCTCCACTGGAAGGTTATGAGGTTGTCTCTCCACTGGATGTGGAAGGTTATGAGGTCGTCTCTCCACTGGAAGGTTATGAGGTGGTCTCTCCACTGGAAGGTTATGAGGTGGTCTCTCCACTGGCTGTGGAAGGTTATGAGGTGGTCTCTCCACTGGCTGTGGAAGGTTATGAGTTTGTCTCTCCACTGGCTGTGGAAGGTCATGAGGTTGTCTCTCCACTGGAAGGTTATGAGGTTGTCTCTCCACTGGAAGGTTATGAGGTTGTCTCTCCACTGGCTGTGGAAGGTCATGAGGTTGTCTCTCCACTGGATCGTTATGAGGTTGTCTCGCCACTGGCTGTGGAAGGTTATGAGGTTGTCTCTCCACTGGCTGTGGAAGGTTATGAGGTTGTCTCTCCACTGGCTGTGGAAGGTTATGAGGTTGTCTCTTCACTGGAAGGTTATGAGGTTGTCTCTCCACTGGAAGGTTATGAGGTTGTCTCTCCACTGGAAGGTTATGAGGTTGTCTCTCCACTGGATGTGGAAGGTTATGAGGTCGTCTCTCCACTGGAAGGTTATGAGGTGGTCTCTCCACTGGAAGGTTATGAGGTGGTCTCTCCACTGGATGTGGAAGGTTATGAGGTGGTCTCTCCACTGGCTGTGGAAGGTCATGAGGTTGTCTCTCCACTGGAAGGTTATGAGTTTGTCTCTCCACTGGCTGTGGAAGGTTATGAGGTTGTCTCTCCACTGGAAGGTTATGAGGTTGTCTCTCCACTGGAAGGTCATGAGGTGGTCTCTCCACTGGCTGTGGAAGGTTATGAGGTGGTCTCTCCACTGGCTGTGGAAGATTATGAGGTTGTCTCTCCACTGGAAGGTTATGAGGTTGTCTCTCCACTGGAAGGTTATGAGGTTGTCTCTCCACTGGCTGTGGAAGGTTATGAGGTTGTCGCTCCACTGGAAGGTCATGAGGTGGTCTCTCCACTGGCTGTGGAAGGTTATAAGGTGGTCTTTCCCCTGGCTGTGGAAGGTTATGAGGTTGTCTCTCTCTCTAAGCCTCTGAATGGCTTTCTTTGGTCGATGCAACACTGATGAGAACCTCTGTGTACTTCACATACCTGTCTCTGCATCAGGCCAGGTTCTTCTTAAAACGATACACTAAGGAAACATCCCCCACAAAGCTACTGTCTCTGCATCAGGCCAGGTTCTTCTTAAAACAATACACTAAGGAAACATCACCCACAAAGCTCCTGTCTCTGCATCAGGCCAGGTTCTTCTTAAAACGATACACTAAGGAAAGATCCCCCACAAAGCTCCTGTCTCTGTGGGACAGACTTCTAGAGTAGATCCAGGACTGATCTCTACAGTAGCTCCAGGACTATGATCTCTACAGTAGCACCAGGACTATGACCTCTACAGTAGCTCCAGGACTCTGATCTCTACAGTAGCTCCAGGACTCTTACCTCTACAGTAGCTCCAGGACTCTGATTTCTACAGTAGCTCCAGGACTCTGATCTCTACAGTAGCTCCAGGACTCTGACCTCTACAGTAGCTCCAGGACTCTGATCTCTACAGTAGCTCCAGGACTCTGATCTCTACAGTAGCTCCAGGACTCTGATCTCTACAGTAGATCCAGGACTCTGATCTCTACAGTAGCTCCAGGACTCTGATCTCTACAGTAGCTCCAGGACTCTGACCTCTACAGTAGATCCAGGACTCTGATCTCTACAGTAGCTCCAGGACTCTGATCTCTACAGTAGATCCAGGACTCTGATCTCTACAGTAGCTCCAGGACTCTGATCTCTACAGTAGCTCCAGGACTCTGACCTCTACAGTAGCTCCAGGACTCTGATCTCTACAGTAGCTCCAGGACTCTGATCTCTACAGTAGCTCCAGGACTCTGACCTCTACAGTAGCTCCAGGATTCTGATCTCTACAGTAGCTCCAGGACTCTGATCTCTACAGTAGCTCCAGGACTCTGACCTCTACAGTAGCTCCAGGACTCTGATCTCTACAGTAGCTCCAGGACTCTGATCTCTACAGTAGCTCCAGGACTCTGATCTCTACAGTAGCTCCAGGACTCTGATCTCTACAGTAGCTCCAGGACTCTGACCTCTACAGTAGCTCCAGGACTCTGATCTCTACAGTAGCTCCAGGACTCTGATCTCTACAGTAGCTCCAGGACTCTGACCTCTACAGTAGCTCCAGGACTCTGATCTCTACAGTAGCTCCAGGACTCTGATCTCTACAGTAGCTCCAGGACTCTGATCTCTACAGTAGCTCCAGGACTCTGATCTCTACAGTAGCTCCAGGACTCTGATCTCTACAGTAGCTCCAGGACTCTGATCTCTACAGTAGCTCCAGGACTCTGACCTCTACAGTAGCTCCAGGACTCTGATCTCTACAGTAGCTCCAGGACTCTGATCTCTACAGTAGCTCCAGGACTCTGACCTCTACAGTAGATCCAGGACTCTGACCTCTACAGTAGCTCCAGGACTCTGACCTCTACAGTAGCTCCAGGACTCTGATCTCTACAGTAGCTCCAGGACCCTGACCTCTACAGTAGCTCCAGGACCCTGACCTCTACAGTAGCTCCAGGACTCTGATCTCTACAGTAGCTCCAGGACTCTGATCTCTACAGTAGCTCCAGGACTCTGATCTCTACAGTAGCTCCAGGACTCTGACCTCTACAGTAGCTCCAGGACTCTGATCTCTACAGTAGCTCCAGGACTCTGACCTCTACAGTAGCTCCAGGACTCTGACCTCTACAGTAGCTCCAGGACTCTGATCTCTACAGTAGCTCCAGGACTCTGATCTCTACAGTAGCTCCAGGACTCTGATCTCTACAGTAGCTCCAGGACTCTGATCTCTACAGTAGCTCCAGGACTCTGATCTCTACAGTAGCTCCAGGACTCTGACCTCTACAGTAGCTCCAGGACTCTGATCTCTACAGTAGCTCCAGGACTCTGATCTCTACAGTAGCTCCAGGACTCTGACCTCTACAGTAGCTCCAGGACTCTGATCTCTACAGTAGCTCCAGGACTCTGATCTCTACAGTAGCTCCAGGACTCTGATCTCTACAGTAGCTCCAGGACTCTGATCTCTACAGTAGCTCCAGGACTCTGACCTCTACAGTAGCTCCAGGACTCTGACCTCTACAGTAGCTCCAGGACTCTGACCTCTACAGTAGCTCCAGGACTCTGACCTCTACAGTAGCTCCAGGACTCTGACCTCTACAGTAGCTCCAGGACTCTGACCTCTACAGTAGCTCCAGGACTCTGATCTCTACAGTAGCTCCAGGACTCTGATCTCTACAGTAGCTCCAGGACTCTGACCTCTACAGTAGCTCCAGGACTCTGATCTCTACAGTAGCTCCAGGACTCTGATCTCTACAGTAGCTCCAGGACTCTGATCTCTACAGTAGCTCCAGGACTCTGATTTCTACAGTAGCTCCAGGACTCTGACCTCTACAGTAGCTCCAGGACTCTGACCTCTACAGTAGCTCCAGGACTCTGATCTCTACAGTAGCTCCATGACTCTGATCTCTACAGTAGCTCCAGGACTCTGATCTCTACAGTAGCTCCAGGACTCTGATCTCTACAGTAGCTCCAGGACTCTGATCTCTACAGTAGCTCCAGGACTCTGACCTCAACAGTAGCTCCAGGACTATGATCTCTACAGTAGCTCCAGGACTCTGATCTATACAGTAGCTCCAGGACTCTGACCTCTACAGTAGCTCCAGGACTCTGACCTCTACAGTAGCTCCAGGACTCTGATCTCTACAGTAGCTCCAGGACTCTGACCTCTACAGTAGCTCCAGGACTCTGATCTCTACAGTAGCTCCAGGACTCTGATCTCTACAGTAGCTCCAGGACTCTGACCTCAACAGTAGCTCCAGGACTATGATCTCTACAGTAGCTCCAGGACTCTGATCTATACAGTAGCTCCAGGACTCTGACCTCTACAGTAGCTCCAGGACTCTGACCTCTACAGTAGCTCCAGGACTCTGACCTCTACAGTAGCTCCAGGACTCTGATCTCTACAGTAGCTCCAGGACTCTGACCTCTACAGTAGCTCCAGGACTCTGATCTCTACAGTAGCTCCATGACTCTGATCTCTACAGTAGCTCCAGGACTCTGATCTCTACAGTAGCTCCAGGACTCTGATCTCTACAGTAGCTCCAGGACTCTGATCTCTACAGTAGCTCCAGGACTCTGACCTCAACAGTAGCTCCAGGACTATGATCTCTACAGTAGCTCCAGGACTCTGATCTATACAGTAGCTCCAGGACTCTGACCTCTACAGTAGCTCCAGGACTCTGACCTCTACAGTAGCTCCAGGACTCTGATCTCTACAGTAGCTCCAGGACTCTGACCTCTACAGTAGCTCCAGGACTCTGATCTCTACAGTAGCTCCAGGACTCTGATCTCTACAGTAGCTCCAGGACTCTGACCTCAACAGTAGCTCCAGGACTATGATCTCTACAGTAGCTCCAGGACTCTGATCTATACAGTAGCTCCAGGACTCTGACCTCTACAGTAGCTCCAGGACTCTGACCTCTACAGTAGCTCCAGGACTCTGACCTCTACAGTAGCTCCAGGACTCTGATCTCTACAGTAGCTCCAGGACTCTGATCTCTACAGTAGCTCCAGGACTCTGATCTCTACAGTAGCTCCAGGACTCTGATCTCTACAGTAGCTCCAGGACTCTGACCTCTACAGTAGCTCCAGGACTCTGATCTCTACAGTAGCTCCAGGACTCTGATCTCTACAGTAGCTCCAGGACTCTGATCTCTACAGTAGCTCCAGGACTCTGATCTCTACAGTAGCTCCAGGACTCTGATCTCTACAGTAGCTCCAGGACTCTGATTTCTACAGTAGCTCCAGGACTCTGACCTCTACAGTAGCTCCAGGACTCTGACCTCTACAGTAGCTCCAGGACTCTGATCTCTACAGTAGCTCCATGACTCTGATCTCTACAGTAGCTCCAGGACTCTGATCTCTACAGTAGCTCCAGGACTCTGATCTCTACAGTAGCTCCAGGACTCTGATCTCTACAGTAGCTCCAGGACTCTGATCTCTACAGTAGCTCCAGGACTCTGACCTCAACAGTAGCTCCAGGACTATGATCTCTACAGTAGCTCCAGGACTCTGATCTATACAGTAGCTCCAGGACTCTGACCTCTACAGTAGCTCCAGGACTCTGACCTCTACAGTAGCTCCAGGACTCTGATCTCTACAGTAGCTCCAGGACTCTGACCTCTACAGTAGCTCCAGGACTCTGATCTCTACAGTAGCTCCAGGACTCTGATCTCTACAGTAGCTCCAGGACTCTGACCTCAACAGTAGCTCCAGGACTATGATCTCTACAGTAGCTCCAGGACTCTGATCTATACAGTAGCTCCAGGACTCTGACCTCTACAGTAGCTCCAGGACTCTGACCTCTACAGTAGCTCCAGGACTCTGACCTCTACAGTAGCTCCAGGACTCTGATCTCTACAGTAGCTCCAGGACTCTGATCTCTACAGTAGCTCCAGGACTCTGATCTCTACAGTAGCTCCAGGACTCTGATCTCTACAGTAGCTCCAGGACTCTGACCTCTACAGTAGCTCCAGGACTCTGATCTCTACAGTAGCTCCAGGACTCTGATCTCTACAGTAGCTCCAGGACTCTGATCTCTACAGTAGCTCCAGGACTCTGATCTCTACAGTAGCTCCAGGACTCTGATCTCTACAGTAGCTCCAGGACTCTGATTTCTACAGTAGCTCCAGGACTCTGACCTCTACAGTAGCTCCAGGACTCTGACCTCTACAGTAGCTCCAGGACTCTGATCTCTACAGTAGCTCCATGACTCTGATCTCTACAGTAGCTCCAGGACTCTGATCTCTACAGTAGCTCCAGGACTCTGATCTCTACAGTAGCTCCAGGACTCTGATCTCTACAGTAGCTCCAGGACTCTGACCTCAACAGTAGCTCCAGGACTATGATCTCTACAGTAGCTCCAGGACTCTGATCTATACAGTAGCTCCAGGACTCTGACCTCTACAGTAGCTCCAGGACTCTGACCTCTACAGTAGCTCCAGGACTCTGACCTCTACAGTAGCTCCAGGACTCTGATCTCTACAGTAGCTCCAGGACTCTGACCTCTACAGTAGCTCCAGGACTCTGATCTCTACAGTAGCTCCAGGACTCTGATCTCTACAGTAGCTCCAGGACTCTGATCTCTACAGTAGCTCCAGGACTCTGATCTCTACAGTAGCTCCAGGACTCTGACCTCTACAGTAGCTCCAGGACTCTGATCTCTACAGTAGCTCCAGGACTCTGACCTCTACAGTAGCTCCAGGACTCTGATCTCTACAGTAGCTCCAGGACTCTGATCTCTACAGTAGCTCCAGGACTCTGATCTCTAAAGTAGCTCCAGGACTCTGATCTCTACAGTAGCTCCAGGACTCTGATCTCTACAGTAGCTCCAGGACTCTGATCTCTACAGTAGCTCCAGGACTCTGACCTCTACAGTAGCTCCAGGACTCTGATCTCTACAGTAGCTCTAGGACTCTGACCTCTACAGTAGCTCCAGGACTCTGATCTCTACAGTAGCTCCAGGACTCTGACCTCTACAGTAGCTCCAGGACTCTGATCTCTACAGTAGCTCCAGGACTCTGATCTCTACAGTAGCTCCAGGACTCTGATATCTACAGTAGCTCCAGGACTCTGACCTCTACAGTAGCTCCAGGACTCTGATCTCTACAGTAGCTCCAGGACTCTGACCTCTACAGTAGCTCCAGGACTCTGATCTCTACAGTAGCTCCAGGACTCTGATCTCTACAGTAGCTCCAGGAGTCTGATCTCTACAGTAGCTCCAGGACTCTGATCTCTACAGTAGCTCCAGGACTCTGATCTCTACAGTAGCTCCAGGACTCTGATCTCTACAGTAGCTCCAGGACTCTGACCTCTACAGTAGCTCCAGGACTCTGATCTCTACAGTAGCTCTAGGACTCTGACCTCTACAGTAGCTCCAGGACTCTGATCTCTACAGTAGCTCCAGGACTCTGATCTCTACAGTAGCTCCAGGACTCTGACCTCTACAGTAGCTCCAGGACTCTGATCTCTACAGTAGCTCCAGGACTCCGACCTCTACAGTAGCTCCAGGACTCTGATCTCTACAGTAGCTCCAGGACTCTGACCTCTACAGTAGCTCCAGGACTCTGACCTCTACAGTAGCTCCAGGACTTTGATCTCTACAGTAGCTCCAGGACTCTGATCTCTACAGTAGCTCCAGGACTCTGATCTCTACAGTAGCTCCAGGACTCTGATCTCTACAGTAGCTCCAGGACTCTGACCTCTACAGTAGCTCCAGGACTCTGATCTCTACAGTAGCTCCAGGACTCTGACCTCTACAGTAGCTCCAGGACTCTGATCTCTACAGTAGCTCCAGGACTCTGATCTCTACAGTAGCTCCAGGACTCTGACCTCTACAGTAGCTCCAGGACTCTGATCTCTACAGTAGCTCCAGGACTCTGATCTCTACAGTAGCTCCAGGACTCTGATCTCTACAGTAGCTCCAGGACTCTGACCTCTACAGTAGCTCCAGGACTCTGATCTCTACAGTAGCTCCAGGACTCTGACCTCTACAGTAGCTCCAGGACTCTGATCTCTACAGTAGCTCCAGGACTCTGATCTCTACAGTAGCTCCAGGACTCTGATCTCTACAGTAGCTCCAGGACTCTGATCTCTACAGTAGCTCCAGGACTCTGATCTCTACAGTAGCTCCAGGACTCTGATCTCTACAGTAGCTCCAGGACTCTGACCTCTACAGTAGCTCCAGGACTCTGATCTCTACAGTAGCTCCAGGACTCTGATCTCTACAGTAGCTCCAGGACTTTGATCTCTACAGTAGCTCCAGGACTCTGATCTCTACAGTAGCTCCAGGACTCTGATCTCTACAGTAGCTCCAGGACTCTGACCTCTACAGTAGCTCCAGGACTCTGATCTCTACAGTAGCTCTAGGACTCTGACCTCTACAGTAGCTCCAGGACTCTGATCTCTACAGTAGCTCCAGGACTCTGATCTCTACAGTAGCTCCAGGACTCTGACCTCTACAGTAGCTCCAGGACTCTGATCTCTACAGTAGCTCCAGGACTCTGACCTCTACAGTAGCTCCAGGACTCTGATCTCTACAGTAGCTCCAGGACTCTGATCTCTACAGTAGCTCCAGGACTCTGATCTCTACAGTAGCTCCAGGACTCTGATCTCTACAGTAGCTCCAGGACTCTGATCTCTACAGTAGCTCCAGGACTCTGATCTCTACAGTAGCTCCAGGACTCTGACCTCTACAGTAGCTCCAGGACTCTGATCTCTACAGTAGCTCTAGGACTCTGACCTCTACAGTAGCTCCAGGACTCTGATCTCTACAGTAGCTCCAGGACTCTGACCTCTACAGTAGCTCCAGGACTCTGATCTCTACAGTAGCTCCAGGACTCTGATCTCTACAGTAGCTGCAGGACTCTGATATCTACAGTAGCTCCAGGACTCTGACCTCTACAGTAGCTCCAGGACTCTGATCTCTACAGTAGCTCCAGGACTCTGACCTCTACAGTAGCTCCAGGACTCTGATCTCTACAGTAGCTCCAGGACTCTGATCTCTACAGTAGCTCCAGGACTCTGATCTCTACAGTAGCTCCAGGACTCTGATCTCTACAGTAGCTCCAGGACTCTGATCTCTACAGTAGCTCCAGGACTCTGACCTCTACAGTAGCTCCAGGACTCTGATCTCTACAGTAGCTCTAGGACTCTGACCTCTACAGTAGCTCCAGGACTCTGATCTCTACAGTAGCTCCAGGACTCTGATCTCTACAGTAGCTCCAGGACTCTGACCTCTACAGTAGCTCCAGGACTCTGATCTCTACAGTAGCTCCAGGACTCTGACCTCTACAGTAGCTCCAGGACTCTGATCTCTACAGTAGCTCCAGGACTCTGACCTCTACAGTAGCTCCAGGACTCTGACCTCTACAGTAGCTCCAGGACTCTGACCTCTACAGTAGCTCCAGGACTCTGATCTCTACAGTAGCTCCAGGACTCTGATCTCTACAGTAGCTCCAGGACTCTGATCTCTACAGTAGCTCCAGGACTCTGACCTCTACAGTAGCTCCAGGACTCTGATCTCTACAGTAGCTCCAGGACTCTGACCTCTACAGTAGCTCCAGGACTCTGATCTCTACAGTAGCTCCAGGACTCTGATCTCTACAGTAGCTCCAGGACTCTGACCTCTACAGTAGCTCCAGGACTCTGATCTCTACAGTAGCTCCAGGACTCTGATCTCTACAGTAGCTCCAGGACTCTGACCTCTACAGTAGCTCCAGGACTCTGACCTCTACAGTAGCTCCAGGACTCTGATCTCTACAGTAGCTCCAGGACTCTGACCTCTACAGTAGCTCCAGGACTCTGATCTCTACAGTAGCTCCAGGACTCTGATCTCTACAGTAGCTCCAGGACTCTGATCTCTACAGTAGCTCCAGGACTCTGATCTCTACAGTAGCTCCAGGACTCTGATCTCTACAGTAGCTCCAGGACTCTGATCTCTACAGTAGCTCCAGGACTCTGATCTCTACAGTAGCTCCAGGACTCTGATCTCTACAGTAGCTCCAGGACTCTGACCTCTACAGTAGCTCCAGGACTCTGATCTCTACAGTAGCTCCAGGACTCTGATCTCTACAGTAGCTCCAGGACTCTGATCTCTACAGTAGCTCCAGGACTCTGATCTCTACAGTAGCTCCAGGACTCTGATCTCTACAGTAGCTCCAGGACTCTGACCTCTACAGTAGCTCCAGGACTCTGATCTCTACAGTAGCTCTAGGACTCTGACCTCTACAGTAGCTCCAGGACTCTGATCTCTACAGTAGCTCCAGGACTCTGATCTCTACAGTAGCTCCAGGACTCTGACCTCTACAGTAGCTCCAGGACTCTGATCTCTACAGTAGCTCCAGGACTCTGACCTCTACAGTAGCTCCAGGACTCTGATCTCTACAGTAGCTCCAGGACTCTGATCTCTACAGTAGCTCCAGGACTCTGATCTCTACAGTACCTCCAGGACTCTGATCTCTACAGTAGCTCCAGGACTCTGACCTCTACAGTAGCTCCAGGACTCTGATCTCTACAGTAGCTCCAGGACTCTGTCCTCTACAGTAGCTCCAGGACTCTGATCTCTACAGTAGCTCCAGGACTTTGATCTCTACAGTAGCTCCAGGACTCTGATCTCTACAGTAGCTCCAGGACTCTGACCTCTACAGTAGCTCCAGGACTCTGATCTCTACAGTAGCTCCAGGACTCTGATCTCTACAGTAGCTCCAGGACTCTGACCTCTACAGTAGCTCCAGGACTCTGATCTCTACAGTAGCTCTAGGACTCTGACCTCTACAGTAGCTCCAGGACTCTGATCTCTACAGTAGCTCCAGGACTCTGACCTCTACAGTAGCTCCAGGACTCTGATCTCTACAGTAGCTCCAGGACTCTGATCTCTACAGTAGCTCCAGGACTCTGATATCTACAGTAGCTCCAGGACTCTGACCTCTACAGTAGCTCCAGGACTCTGATCTCTACAGTAGCTCCAGGACTCTGACCTCTACAGTAGCTCCAGGACTCTGATCTCTACAGTAGCTCCAGGACTCTGATCTCTACAGTAGCTCCAGGACTCTGATCTCTACAGTAGCTCCAGGACTCTGATCTCTACAGTAGCTCCAGGACTCTGATCTCTACAGTAGCTCCAGGACTCTGATCTCTACAGTAGCTCCAGGACTCTGACCTCTACAGTAGCTCCAGGACTCTGATCTCTACAGTAGCTCTAGGACTCTGACCTCTACAGTAGCTCCAGGACTCTGATCTCTACAGTAGCTCCAGGACTCTGATCTCTACAGTAGCTCCAGGACTCTGACCTCTACAGTAGCTCCAGGACTCTGATCTCTACAGTAGCTCCAGGACTCCGACCTCTACAGTAGCTCCAGGACTCTGATCTCTACAGTAGCTCCAGGACTCTGACCTCTACAGTAGCTCCAGGACTCTGACCTCTACAGTAGCTCCAGGACTCTGATCTCTACAGTAGCTCCAGGACTCTGATCTCTACAGTAGCTCCAGGACTCTGATCTCTACAGTAGCTCCAGGACTCTGATCTCTACAGTAGCTCCAGGACTCTGACCTCTACAGTAGCTCCAGGACTCTGATCTCTACAGTAGCTCCAGGACTCTGACCTCTACAGTAGCTCCAGGACTCTGATCTCTACAGTAGCTCCAGGACTCTGATCTCTACAGTAGCTCCAGGACTCTGACCTCTACAGTAGCTCCAGGACTCTGATCTCTACAGTAGCTCCAGGACTCTGATCTCTACAGTAGCTCCAGGACTCTGACCTCTACAGTAGCTCCAGGACTCTGACCTCTACAGTAGCTCCAGGACTCTGATCTCTACAGTAGCTCCAGGACTCTGACCTCTACAGTAGCTCCAGGACTCTGATCTCTACAGTAGCTCCAGGACTCTGATCTCTACAGTAGCTCCAGGACTCTGATCTCTACAGTAGCTCCAGGACTCTGATCTCTACAGTAGCTCCAGGACTCTGATCTCTACAGTAGCTCCAGGACTCTGATCTCTACAGTAGCTCCAGGACTCTGACCTCTACAGTAGCTCCAGGACTCTGATCTCTACAGTAGCTCCAGGACTCTGATCTCTACAGTAGCTCCAGGACTCTGATCTCTACAGTAGCTCCAGGACTCTGATCTCTACAGTAGCTCCAGGACTCTGACCTCTACAGTAGCTCCAGGACTCTGATCTCTACAGTAGCTCCAGGACTCTGATCTCTACAGTAGCTCCAGGACTCTGACCTCTACAGTAGCTCCAGGACTCTGATCTCTACAGTAGCTCTAGGACTCTGACCTCTACAGTAGCTCCAGGACTCTGATCTCTACAGTAGCTCCAGGACTCTGATCTCTACAGTAGCTCCAGGACTCTGACCTCTACAGTAGCTCCAGGACTCTGATCTCTACAGTAGCTCCAGGACTCTGATCTCTACAGTAGCTCCAGGACTCTGATCTCTACAGTAGCTCCAGGACTCTGACCTCTACAGTAGCTCCAGGACTCTGATCTCTACAGTAGCTCCAGGACTCTGACCTCTACAGTAGCTCCAGGACTCTGATCTCTACAGTAGCTCCAGGACTCTGATCTCTACAGTAGCTCCAGGACTCTGATCTCTACAGTAGCTCCAGGACTCTGATCTCTACAGTAGCTCCAGGACTCTGATCTCTACAGTAGCTCCAGGACTCTGATCTCTACAGTAGCTCCAGGACTCTGACCTCTACAGTAGCTCCAGGACTCTGATCTCTACAGTAGCTCTAGGACTCTGACCTCTACAGTAGCTCCAGGACTCTGATCTCTACAGTAGCTCCAGGACTCTGACCTCTACAGTAGCTCCAGGACTCTGATCTCTACAGTAGCTCCAGGACTCTGATCTCTACAGTAGCTCCAGGACTCTGATATCTACAGTAGCTCCAGGACTCTGACCTCTACAGTAGCTCCAGGACTCTGATCTCTACAGTAGCTCCAGGACTCTGACTTCTACAGTAGCTCCAGGACTCTGATCTCTACAGTAGCTCCAGGACTCTGATCTCTACAGTAGCTCCAGGACTCTGATCTCTACAGTAGCTCCAGGACTCTGATCTCTACAGTAGCTCCAGGACTCTGATCTCTACAGTAGCTCCAGGACTCTGATCTCTACAGTAGCTCCAGGACTCTGACCTCTACAGTAGCTCCAGGACTCTGATCTCTACAGTAGCTCTAGGACTCTGACCTCTACAGTAGCTCCAGGACTCTGATCTCTACAGTAGCTCCAGGACTCTGATCTCTACAGTAGCTCCAGGACTCTGACCTCTACAGTAGCTCCAGGACTCTGATCTCTACAGTAGCTCCAGGACTCTGACCTCTACAGTAGCTCCAGGACTCTGACCTCTACAGTAGCTCCAGGACTCTGACCTCTACAGTAGCTCCAGGACTCTGATCTCTACAGTAGCTCCAGGACTCTGATCTCTACAGTAGCTCCAGGACTCTGATCTCTACAGTAGCTCCAGGACTCTGATCTCTACAGTAGCTCCAGGACTCTGACCTCTACAGTAGCTCCAGGACTCTGATCTCTACAGTAGCTCCAGGACTCTGACCTCTACAGTAGCTCCAGGACTCTGATCTCTACAGTAGCTCCAGGACTCTGATCTCTACAGTAGCTCCAGGACTCTGACCTCTACAGTAGCTCCAGGACTCTGATCTCTACAGTAGCTCCAGGACTCTGATCTCTACAGTAGCTCCAGGACTCTGACCTCTACAGTAGCTCCAGGACTCTGACCTCTACAGTAGCTCCAGGACTCTGATCTCTACAGTAGCTCCAGGACTCTGACCTCTACAGTAGCTCCAGGACTCTGATCTCTACAGTAGCTCCAGGACTCTGATCTCTACAGTAGCTCCAGGACTCTGATCTCTACAGTAGCTCCAGGACTCTGATCTCTACAGTAGCTCCAGGACTCTGATCTCTACAGTAGCTCCAGGACTCTGATCTCTACAGTAGCTCCAGGACTCTGATCTCTACAGTAGCTCCAGGACTCTGATCTCTACAGTAGCTCCAGGACTCTGACCTCTACAGTAGCTCCAGGACTCTGATCTCTACAGTAGCTCCAGGACTCTGATCTCTACAGTAGCTCCAGGACTCTGATCTCTACAGTAGCTCCAGGACTCTGATCTCTACAGTAGCTCCAGGACTCTGATCTCTACAGTAGCTCCAGGACTCTGACCTCTACAGTAGCTCCAGGACTCTGATCTCTACAGTAGCTCTAGGACTCTGACCTCTACAGTAGCTCCAGGACTCTGATCTCTACAGTAGCTCCAGGACTCTGATCTCTACAGTAGCTCCAGGACTCTGACCTCTACAGTAGCTCCAGGACTCTGATCTCTACAGTAGCTCCAGGACTCTGACCTCTACAGTAGCTCCAGGACTCTGATCTCTACAGTAGCTCCAGGACTCTGATCTCTACAGTAGCTCCAGGACTCTGATCTCTACAGTAGCTCCAGGACTCTGATCTCTACAGTAGCTCCAGGACTCTGACCTCTACAGTAGCTCCAGGACTCTGATCTCTACAGTAGCTCCAGGACTCTGTCCTCTACAGTAGCTCCAGGACTCTGATCTCTACAGTAGCTCCAGGACTCTGATCTCTACAGTAGCTCCAGGACTCTGATCTCTACAGTAGCTCCAGGACTCTGACCTCTACAGTAGCTCCAGGACTCTGATCTCTACAGTAGCTCCAGGACTCTGATCTCTACAGTAGCTCCAGGACTCTGATCTCTACAGTAGCTCCAGGACTCTGATCTCTACAGTAGCTCCAGGACTCTGATCTCTACAGTAGCTCCAGGACTCTGATCTCTACAGTAGCTCCAGGACTCTGATCTCTACAGTAGCTCCAGGACTCTGACCTCTACAGTAGCTCCAGGACTCTGATCTCTACAGTAGCTCCAGGACTCTGATCTCTACAGTAGCTCCAGGACTCTGACCTCTACAGTAGAGAGTAAAGACAGGAACTCCTGTCCCCTCCCAGAACCTAACCCTGTCTGTTTCTATGTCACCAGAACGTCATGCCTCTGTCAGCGGGACTGTTTAAGAGTGAGAGGAGGAACTCGTGTCCCCAGTGTCCTCCCAGGCTGCATGTCCAGTTCCTGACCCCGGTGATGTGGAGCAGGGTACCCAACCACTTCCTCAAGGTGGACGTGTCCCGGGTCAACGACCGCCATGGCTGGCTGGTCACCTGCTCTGAACCGCTCCAGTTCATGTCCCTGCATATACCTGAGGAGAACAGGTGATGACCCTGCCCTGTCCCACTCGTCAGGAGTGACTTCTTCACTCGTCAGGAGTGACTTCTTCACTCGTCAGGAGTGAGGAAGGGCTTAAATATAGTACAACAATATCTGTCAAAAATGTTACTAACTATAGATTTTTTATTTTCTTATTAGAAATGAGTGCAGCGGTTAACAATAGCAGAAAAGGTGAAGGATAGCAGAAAAGGTGAACGATAGCAGAAAAGGTGAACGATAGCAGAAAAGGTGAGCGATAGCAGAAAAGGGGAAGGATAGCAGAAAAGGGGAAGGATATCAGAAAAGGGGAATGATAGCAGAAAAGGTGAACGATAGCAGAAAAGGGGAACGATAGCAGGAAAGGTGAACGATGGCAGAAAAGGTGAACGATAGCAGAAAAGGTGAAGGATAGCAGAAAAGGTGAAGGATAGCAGAAAAGGTGAAGGATAGCAGAAAAGGTGAAGGATAGCAGAAAAGGTGAACGATAGCAGAAAAGGTGAAGGATAGCAGAAAAGGTGAAGGATAGCAGGAAAGGTGAACGATAGCAGAAAAGGTGAACGATAGCAGAAAAGGTGAACGATAGCAGAAAAGGTGAACGATAGCAGGAAAGGTGAACGATAGAAGGAAAGGTGAACGATAGCAGAAAAGGTGAACGATAGTAGGAAAGGTGAACGATAGCAGAAAATGTGAGCGATAGCAGGAAAGGTGAACGATAGCAGGAAAAGCGAACGATAGCAGGAAAAGCGAACAACAGAAAAAAAGGTGAACGATAGCAGAAAAGGTGAACGATAGCAGGAAAGGTGAACGATAGCAGAAAAGGTGAGCGATAGCAGGAAAGGTGAACGATAGCATAAAAGGTGAACTATAGCAGAGAAGGTGAACGATAGCAGAAAATGTGAACGATAGCAGGAAAGGTGAACGATAGCAGGAAAGGTGAACGATAGCAGAAAAGGTGAATGATAGCAGAAAAGGTGAATGATAGCAGGAAAGGTGAACGATAGCATAAAAGGTGAACGATAGCAGAGAAGGTGAACGATAGCAGAGAAGGTGAACGATAGCAGGAAAAGCGAACAACAGAAAAAAAGGTGAACGATAGCAGAAAAGGTGAACGATAGCAGGAAAGGTGAACGATAGCAGAAAAGGTGAGCGATAGCAGGAAAGGTGAACGATAGCATAAAAGGTGAACTATAGCAGAGAAGGTGAACGATAGCAGAAAATGTGAACGATAGCAGGAAAGGTGAACGATAGCAGGAAAGGTGAACGATAGCAGAAAAGGTGAATGATAGCAGAAAAGGTGAATGATAGCAGGAAAGGTGAACGATAGCATAAAAGGTGAACGATAGCAGAGAAGGTGAACGATAGCAGAGAAGGTGAACGATAGCAGAAAATGTGAACGATAGCAGAAAATGTGAACGATAGCAGGAAAGGTGAACGATAGCGGAAAAGGGGAACGATAGCAGAAAAGGTGAACGATAGCAGAAAAGGTGAACGATAGCAGAAAAGGGGAACGATAGCAGGAAAGGTGAACGATAGCAGGAAAGGTGAACGATAGCAGGTAAGGTGAACGATAGCAGAAAAGGTGAACAATAGCAGGAAAGGTGAACGATAGCAGAGAAGGTGAACGATAGCAGGAAAGGTGACCGATAGCAGGAAAAGCGAACGATAGCAGGAAAAGCGAACAACAGAAAAAAAGGTGAACGATAGCAGAAAAGGTGAACGATAGCAGGAAAGGTGAACGATAGCAGGAAAGGTGAATGATAGCAGATAAGGTGAACGATAGCAGGAAAGGTGAACGATAGCAGGTAAGGTGAACGATAGCAGAAAAGGTGAACGATAGCAGGAAAGGTGAACGATAGCAGAGAAGGTGAACGATAGCAGGTAAGGTGAACGATAGCAGGAAAGGTGAACGATAGCAGAGAAGGTGAACGATAGCAGGTAAGGTGAACGATAGCAGAACGTAATGTATGAGAAGCAATAAAATGTTGTTGCAATCAGGAAGTTCCTCACTAAGCTGTATGTCAGTTTAACCTTCCTCCCCCTCCTCCTCCTCCCCCTTCTCCTCTTCCTCCTCCTCTACCTCTCCCCCTCCTTCTCCTCTCCCCCTCCTCCTCTCCTCTCCTCATCCTTTTCCTCTTCCTCCTCCTCCTCCTCTCCTCCCCATCTTCCTCCTCCTCTTCCTTCTCCTCTTCCTCCTCCTCTTCCTTCTCCTCTTCCTCCTGCTCCTCCTCCTCCCCCTTGTCATCCTCCTCCCCTCGTCATCTTCCTCCTCCTTTTACTCCTCTTCCTCCTCCTCCCCCTTGTCATCGTCTTCCTCTTCCTTCTCCCCCTTGTCATCTTCCTTCCCCTCCTCGTCTTCCTCACACCCTCTCCTCCTCTCTCTTCCTCCCCCTCCTCCCCCTCTCTTCCTCGTCCTCCTCCCCCTCTTCCTCCTCTCTCTTCCTCCTCCCCCTCTCTTCCTCATCCTCCTCCTCTCCTCCTCCTCTCTCCTCCTCTCTCCTCCTCTTCCTCCTCCCCCCCAGGTCAGTTGATATCCTGGAGTTGACTGAGCAGAAGGACCTGTTGAAGTTCCACTACCATACTCTGAGGCTGTACTCTGCTGTGTGCGCTCTGGGGAACAACCGTGTGGCCCACGCCCTCTGTTCCCACGCCGACGAGGCACAGCTGCTCTACGCCATAGAGAACAAGTACATGCCTGGTCTCCTCAGGACTGGATACTACGACCTGCTCATAGACATCCACCTCAGGTAGGTAGCTACGACCTGTTCATAGACATCCACCTCAGGTAGGTAGCTACGACCTGCTCATAGTCATCCACCTCAGGTAGGTAGATACGACCTGTTCATAGACATCCACCTCAGGTAGGTAGCTACGACCTGCTCATAGACATCCACCTCAGGTAGGTAGCTACGACCTGCTCATAGTCATCCACCTCAGGTAGGTAGATACGACCTGTTCATAGACATCCACCTCAGGTAGGTAGCTACGACCTGCTCATAGACATCCACCTCAGGTAGGTAGCTACGACCTGCTCATAGACATCCACCTCAGGTAGCTAGCTACGACCTGCTCATAGACATCCACCTCAGGTAGGTAGCTACAATCTGCTCATAGATGCTCATAGACATCCACCTCAGGTAGGTAGCTACGACCTGCTCATAGACATCCACCTCAGGTAGGTAGCTACGACCTCCTCATAGACATCCACCTCAGGTAGCTAGCTACGACCTCCTCATAGACATCCACCTCAGGTAGCTAGCCCACAGGTTAGAGAAGTGGGCCAGGAACCGGAATGTCGCTAGTTTTAAAATGTTCTCCTAAAATGACATACCCAAATCTAACTGCCTTTAGCTCAGGACCTGAAGCAAGGATATGCATATTCTTGGTACCATTTGAAAGGAAACACTTTGAAGTTTGTGGAAATGTGAAATGAATGTAGGAGAATATAACACATTAGATCTGTTAAAAGATAATACAAATAAAGAAACTACCGGTTTTTTTTTTGTGCCATCGTCTTTGAAATGCAAGAGAAAGGCCATAATGTATTATTCCAGCCGAGGAGCAATTTAGATTTTGGCCACTAGATGGCAGCAGTGTATGTGCAACGTTTTAAACTGATCCAATGAACCATTTTATTTATGTTAAAAATTTTGTATCAAGACTGCCTAAATGTGCCTAATTTGTTTATTAATAACTTTTCAAGTTCATAACTGTGCACTCTCCTCAAACAATAGCATGGTATTCTTTCACTGTAATAGCTACTCTAAATTGGACAGTACAGTTAGATTAACAAGAATTTAAGCTTTCTGCCAATATCAGATATGTCCTGGGAAATGTTCTGGTTACTTACAACGCCATGCTAATCGCATTAGCCTACGTTAGCTCAACCGTCCCGTGGGTGAGGCACCGATCTGTAGAGATCCATATTAAGTCCCGGTTGTGTCGATGAGAAAATGGAGACTGAACTGGCTACAGGTGGGCTGCTGGTGTCAGATCTGCCGTTAGCATTGTGCCCTTGAGCAAGGCACTTAACCAACACAACATGCTCTACATCCAGGAGCTCCTCTCATAGTGTTGGGGGAAAAAGGCAGAGGATTCATTTCTGTTCTAACCAAATGGACAACAAACTGATTTCTTCTCTTCTCAGTACCTATGCCACGGCGCGTCTCATGATGAACAATGAATACATCGTCCCCATGACGGACGAGACCAAGTCCATCACTCTGTTCCCCGACGAGAAGAAGAAGCACGGTCTGCCGGGGATCGGCCTGAGCACCTCTCTCCGCCCCCGCATGCACTTCTCCTCGCCGTCCTTCATCTGCAGCGGAGCCGACTGCTTCCAGTTCAGCCCCGAGTTCCCCCTGGAGATCCTGAAGACCAAGACCATAGAGATGCTGACGGAGGCCGTGAGCGAGGGGAGTCTACACGTCAGAGATCCTATAGGGGGCAGCACTGAGTTCCTGTTCGTTCCTCTCATCAAGTTGTTCTACACGTTACTGATCATGGGAGTGTTCCACAACGGAGACCTGAAGAACATTCTACAGCTGATAGAACCCAGCGTGTTCTCAGAGGGAGGGGACGCGCCCGAGTGTGATGTCGCTAAGGGAGGAAGAGGCGGGGAGGGGCCTGGAGGAGAGGAGAGGACAGGGAAGGTGCCTAAAGGACTGCTACAGATGAAACTACCGGAGCCTGTCAAACTGCAGGTACGTAAGACACACTGGACATGATATTTGCAAATCAAATTGTATTTGTCACATGCGCCGAATACAACCGGTGTAGATCTTACAGTGAAATGCTGAATACAACAGGTGTAGACCTTACAGTGAAATGCTTACTTACAAGCCCTTAACCAACAATACAGTTTTAAGAAAAAGAAGTGTTAAGTAAAAAATCATTAAGGAGCAGCAGTAAAATAACAATAGTGAGGCTACAGGGGGCGCCGATTAGTCAAGTTAATCGAGGTCATATGTACATGTAGGTAGAGTTAAAGTGACTATGCATAGATAATTAACAGAGATTAGCAGCGGCGTAACGGTGCTGGAGGAACAATGCAAATAGTCTGGGTAGCCATTTGATTAGCTGTTCAGGAGGATTATGACTTGGGGGTAGAAGCTGTTTAGAAACCTCTTGGACCTAGACTTGGCGCTCCGGTACCGCTTGCCGTGCGGTAGCAGAGAGAACAGTCTATGACTAGGGTGGCTGTAGTCTTTGGCAATTTTTAGGGCCTCCCTCTGACACCGCCTGGTATAGAGGTCCTGGATGGCAGGAAGCTTGGCCCTAGTTATGTACTGGGCCGTACGCACTATCCTCTGTAGTGCCTTGTGGTTGGAGGCAGAGCAGTTGCCATACCAGGCAGTGATATCCTTCTGGTTCCATGTAGCAGAATTATTTATATTTTCTTTCCCATAAATGTAACCTGTCATAAATCACTAGCTGTCCTGTAAATATAACCTGTCATAAATCACTAGCTGTCCTGTAAATATAACCTGTCATAAATCACTAGCTGTCCTGTAAATATAACCTGTCATAAATCACTAGCTGTCCTGTAAATATAACCTGTCATAAATCACTAGCTGTCTGGTAAATATAACCTGTCATAAATCACTATCTGTCTGGTAAATATAACCTGTCATAAATCACTAGTTGTCCTGTAAATATAACCTGTCATAAATCACTATGTAACGGCTTTCCTCCTCCTCTTCATCCGAAGAGGAGGAGCAGGGATTGAACCAAAAAGCAGCGTTGTGTGATGACATAATTTATTTACACAAGACGAAAAAACGAACTATACTTGAATAATTAACAAAACAAATAAACGATGTAGACAGACCTGGACGGCGAACTTACATGAAACACGAAGAACGCAATAACAGGAAAACTGACTACATAAAACGAACGAACAAACAAAACCGAAAACAGTCCCGTGTGGCGTAACATACAGACACTGACACAGGAGACAACCACCCACAAACCAACAGTGTGAAAACACCTACCTTAATATGACTCTCAATCAGAGGAAATGAAAACCACCTGCCTCTAATTGAGAGCCATATCAGGTCACCCTTTAAACCAACATAGAAACAGAAAACATAGACTGCCCACCCAAACTCACGTCCTGACCAACTAACACATACAAAACTAACAGAAAACAGGTCAGGAACGTGACACACTAGCTGTCCTGTAAATATATCCTGTCATAAATCACTAGCTGTCCTGTAAATATAACCTGTCATAAATCACTAGCTGTCCTGTAAATATAACCTGTCATAAATCACTAGCTGTCCTGTAAATATAACCTGTCATGAATCACTAGCTGTCCTGTAAATATAACCTGTCATAAATCACTAGCTGTCCTGTAAATATAACCTGTCATAAATCACTAGCTGTCCTGTAAATATAACCTGTCATAAATCACTAGCTGTCCTGTAAATATAACCTGTCATAAATCACTAGCTGTCCTGTAAATATAACCTGTCATAAATCAGATGTCCTGCCTGCCTGCAGAGAACTCGTTGTTAACTGGACTGTGTCTCTGTAGATGTGCCACCTGCTCCAGTACTCGTTGTTAACAGGACTGTGTCTCTCTAGATGTGCCACCTGCTCCAGTACTCGTTGTTAACAGGACTGTCTCTCTAGATGTGTCACCTGCTCCAGTACTCGTTGTTAACAGGACTGTGTCTCTAGATGTACCACCTGCTCCAGTACTCGTTGTTAACAGGACTGTGTCTCTGTAGATGTGCCACCTGCTCCAGTACTCGTTGTTAACCGGACTGTGTCTCTCTAGATGTGCCACCTGGTCCAGTACTCGTTGTTAACAGGACTGTGTCTCTGTAGATGTGCCACCTGGTCCAGTACTCGTTGTTAACAGGACTGTGTCTCTCTAGATGTGCCACCTGCTCCAGTACTCGTTGTTAACCGGACTGTGTCTCTAGATGTGCCACCTGGTCCAATACTCGTTGTTAACCAGACTGTGTCTCTCTAGAAGTGCCACCTGCTCCAGTACTCGTTGTTAACCAGACTGTGTCTCTGTAGATGTGCCACCTGCTCCAGTACTCGTTGTTAACCAGACTGTGTCTCTCTAGATGTGCCACCTGCTCCAGTACTCGTTGTTAACAGGACTGTGTCTCTCTAGATGTGCCACCTGCTCCAGTACTCGTTGTTAACCAGACTGTGTCTCTGTAGATGTGCCACCTGCTCCAGTACTCGTTGTTAACCAGACTGTGTCTCTCTAGATGTGCCACCTGGTCCAGTACTCGATGTTAACAGGACTGTGTCTCTGTAGATGTACCACCTGCTCCAGTACTCGTTGTTAACAGGACTGTGTCTCTGTAGATGTGCCACCTGCTCCAGTACTCGTTGTTAACCAGACTGTGTCTCTCTAGATGTGCCACCTGCTCCAGTACTCGTTGTTAACTAGACTGTGTCTCTGTAGATGTGCCACCTGCTCCAGTACTCGTTGTTAACCAGACTGTGTCTCTGTAGATGTGTCACCTGCTCCAGTACTCGTTGTTAACAGGACTGTGTCTCTCTAGATGTGCCACCTGCTCCAGTACTCGTTGTTAACCAGACTGTGTCTCTGTAGATGTGCCACCTGCTCCAGTACTCGTTGTTAACCAGACTGTGTCTCTGTAGATGTGTCACCTGCTCCAGTACTCGTTGTTAACAGGACTGTGTCTCTCTAGATGTGCCACCTGCTCCAGTACTCATTGTTAACAGGACTGTGTTTCTGTAGATGTGCCACCTGCTCCAGTACTCGTTGTTAACAGGACTGTGTTTCTGTAGATGTGCCACCTGCTCCAGTACTCGTTGTTAACCGGACTGTGTCTCTCTAGAAGTGCCACCTGCTCCAGTACTCGTTGTTAACAGGACCGTGTCTCTGTAGATGTGCCACCTGGTCCAGTACTCGTTGTTAACAGGACTGTGTCTCTGTAGATGTGCCACCTGCTCCAGTACTCGTTGTTAACAGGACTGTGTCTCTGTAGATGTGCCACCTGGTCCAGTACTCGTTGTTAACAGGACTGTGTCTCTGTAGATGTGCCACCTGCTCCAGTACTCGTTGTTAACCAGACTGTGTCTCTGTAGATGTGCCACCTGCTCCAGTACTCGTTGTTAACAGGACTGTGTCTCTGTAGATGTGCCACCTGCTCCAGTACTCGTTGTTAACAGGACTGTGTCTCTGTAGATGTGCCACCTGCTCCAGTACTCGTTGTTAACAGGACTGTGTCTCTGTAGATGTGCCACCTGCTCCAGTACTCGTTGCTAACCGGACTGTGTCTCTAGATGTGCCACCTGCTCCAGTACTCGTTGTTAACAGGACTGTGTCTCTGTAGATGTGCCACCTGCTCCAGTACTCGTTGTTAACAGGACTGTGTCTCTAGATGTGCCACCTGCTCCAGTACTCGTTGTTAACAGGACTGTGTCTCTAGATGTACCACCTGCTCCAGTACTCGTTGTTAACAGGACTGTGTCTCTGTAGATGTGCCACCTGCTCCAGTACTCGTTGTTAACCAGACTGTGTCTCTGTAGAAGTGTCACCTGGTCCAGTACTCGTTGTTAACCGGACTGTGTCTCTCTAGATGTACCACCTGGTCCAGTACTCGATGTTAACAGGACTGTGTCTCTCTAGATGTGCCACCTGCTCCAGTACTCGTTGTTAACAGGACTGTGTCTCTCTAGATGTGCCACCTGCTCCAGTACTCGTTGTTAACCGGACTGTGTCTCTCTAGAAGTGCCACCTGCTCCAGTACTCGTTGTTAACAGGACTGTGTCTCTCTAGATGTGCCACCTGCTCCAGTACTCGTTGTTAACCAGACTGTGTCTCTGTAGATGTGCCACCTGCTCCAGTACTCGTTGTTAACAGGACTGTGTCTCTCTAGATGTGCCACCTGCTCCAGTACTCGTTGTTAACCAGACTGTGTCTCTCTAGATGTGCCACCTGCTCCAGTACTCGTTGTTAACAGGACTGTGTCTCTCTAGATGTGCCACCTGCT
>NC_092088.1:104401686-104486686 GCF_045679555.1 Salvelinus alpinus
CCAGTACTCGTTGTTAACAGGACTGTGTCTCTCTAGATGTGCCACCTGCTCCAGTACTCGATGTTAACAGGACTGTGTCTCTCTAGATGTGCCACCTGGTCCAGTACTCGTTGTTAACCAGACTGTGTCTCTGTAGATGTGCCACCTGGTCCAGTACTCGTTGTTAACCAGACTGTGTCTCTGTAGATGTGCCACCGGCTCCAGTACTCGTTGTTAACAGGACTGTGTCTCTCTAGATGTGCCACCTGCTCCAGTACTCGTTGTTAACCAGACTGTGTCTCTGTAGATGTGCCACCTGGTCCAGTACTCGTTGTTAACAGGACTGTGTCTCTCTAGATGTGTCACCTGCTCCAGTACTCGTTGTTAACCGGACTGTGTCTCTCTAGATGTGCCACCTGGTCCAGTACTCGTTGTTAACCAGACTGTGTCTCTGTAGATGTGCCACCTGGTCCAGTACTCGTTGTTAACCAGACTGTGTCTCTGTAGATGTGCCACCGGCTCCAGTACTCGTTGTTAACAGGACTGTGTCTCTCTAGATGTGCCACCTGCTCCAGTACTCGTTGTTAACCAGACTGTGTCTCTGTAGATGTGCCACCTGGTCCAGTACTCGTTGTTAACAGGACTGTGTCTCTGTAGATGTGCCACCTGCTCCAGTACTCGTTGTTAACCAGACTGTGTCTCTCTAGATGTGCCACCTGCTCCAGTACTCGTTGTTAACCAGACTGTGTCTCTGTAGATGTGCCACCTGCTCCAGTACTCGTTGTTAACCAGACTGTGTCTCTGTAGATGTGTCACCTGCTCCAGTACTCGTTGTTAACAGGACTGTGTCTCTCTAGATGTGCCACCTGCTCCAGTACTCGTTGTTAACCAGACTGTGTCTCTGTAGATGTGTCACCTGCTCCAGTACTCGTTGTTAACAGGACTGTGTCTCTCTAGATGTGCCACCTGCTCCAGTACTCGTTGTTAACAGGACTGTGTTTCTGTAGATGTGCCACCTGCTCAGGTACTCGTTGTTAACCAGACTGTGTCTCTCTAGATGTGCCACCTGCTCCAGTACTCGTTGTTAACAGGACTGTGTCTCTCTAGATGTGCCACCTGCTCCAGTACTCGTTGTTAACCAGACTGTGTCTCTCTAGATGTGCCACCTGCTCCAGTACTCGTTGTTAACAGGACTGTGTCTCTCTAGATGTGCCACCTGGTCCAGTACTCGTTGTTAACAGGACTGTGTCTCTGTAGATGTGCCACCTGCTCCAGTACTCGTTGTTAACCAGACTGTGTCTCTGTAGATGTGCCACCTGGTCCAGTACTCGTTGTTAACAGGACTGTGTCTCTGTAGATGTGCCACCTGCTCCAGTACTCGTTGTTAACCAGACTGTGTCTCTCTAGATGTGCCACCTGCTCCAGTACTCGTTGTTAACCAGACTGTGTCTCTGTAGATGTGCCACCTGCTCCAGTACTCGTTGTTAACCAGAATGTGTCTCTGTAGATGTGTCACCTGCTCCAGTACTCGTTGTTAACAGGACTGTGTCTCTCTAGATGTGCCACCTGCTCCAGTACTCGTTGTTAACCAGACTGTGTCTCTGTAGATGTGTCACCTGCTCCAGTACTCGTTGTTAACAGGACTGTGTCTCTCTAGATGTGCCACCTGCTCCAGTACTCGTTGTTAACAGGACTGTGTTTCTGTAGATGTGCCACCTGCTCCAGTACTCGTTGTTAACAGGACTGTGTTTCTGTAGATGTGCCACCTGCTCCAGTACTCGTTGTTAACCGGACTGTGTCTCTCTAGAAGTGCCACCTGCTCCAGTACTCGTTGTTAACAGGACTGTGTCTCTGTAGATGTGCCACCTGGTCCAGTACTCGTTGTTAACAGGACTGTGTCTCTGTAGATGTGCCACCTGCTCCAGTACTCGTTGTTAACAGGACTGTGTCTCTGTAGATGTGTCACCTGCTCCAGTACTCGTTGTTAACAGGACTGTGTCTCTCTAGAAGTGCCACCTGCTCCAGTACTCGTTGTTAACAGGACTGTGTCTCTGTAGATGTGCCACCTGGTCCAGTACTCGTTGTTAACAGGACTGTGTCTCTGTAGATGTGCCACCTGGTCCAGTACTCGTTGCTAACCGGACTGTGTCTCTAGATGTGCCACCTGCTCCAGTACTCGTTGTTAACAGGACTGTGTCTCTAGATGTATCACCTGCTCCAGTACTCGTTGTTAACAGGACTGTGTCTCTAGATGTATCACCTGCTCCAGTACTCGTTGTTAACAGGACTGTGTCTCTGTAGATGTGCCACCTGCTCCAGTACTCGTTGTTAACCAGACTGTGTCTCTGTAGAAGTGTCACCTGGTCCAGTACTCGTTGTTAACCGGACTGTGTCTCTCTAGATGTACCACCTGGTCCAGTACTCGATGTTAACAGGACTGTGTCTCTCTAGATGTATCACCTGCTCCAGTACTCGTTGTTAACAGGACTGTGTCTCTCTAGATGTGCCACCTGCTCCAGTACCTGTGTGACTGTCAGGTGCGCCACCGTATCGAGGCGGTGGTGGGCTTCAGTGATGACTTCGTGGCTCATCTCCAGGACAACCAGCGGTTCCGCTACAACGAGGTCATGCAGGCGCTCAACATGTCGGCTGCCCTGACTGCCAGGAAGACCAAGGAGTTCAGATCCCCGCCTCAGGAACAGGTAGATCAGTCAGTCACTCAATCAGTCAGTCAGTCAGTCAGTTAGTCAGACAATCAGTCAATCAGTCAGTCAATCAGTCAGTCAGTCAACCAGTCAGTCAGTCAGTTAATCAGTCAGTCAATCAGTCAGTCAGTCAATCAGTCAGTCATTCAGTCAGTATGTCAGTCACTCAATCAGTCAGTCAGTCAGTCAGTCAGTTAGTCAGACGATCAGTCAATCAGTCAGTCAGTTAGTCAGACAATCAGTCAATCAGTCAGTCAGTCAGTCAGTCAATCAGTCAGTCAGTTAGACAGTTAGTCAATCAGTCAGTCAGTCAGTATGTCAGTCAGTCAGTCAGACAATCAGTCAGTCAGTCAGTCAATCAGTCAGTCAATCAGTCAGTTAGACAGTCAGTCAGTCAGTCAACCAGTCAGTCAGTGAATATCTTTATACTATCTTACTATTCACCTGTTATGTTCCCCAGCGTTGCTGGGTCAAGTCTTGGTCACTTTATCTGGGTGGCCAGATGTTTCATCTGTGGGTCTACAGATGGTCATACTATCAACAAACTATCTGTTGATAAGCACTGCCTGCTAAGGGTACGGTTTGGATTAGAATAAGGGTTAGGATTAAGGTTAGGGTTAGCATAAGGGTTAAGTTTAGGGTTAGAATAAGGGTTAAGTTTAGGTTTTGGATAAGGGTTAAGGTTAGGGTTAGTAGATATTTTAATTTTTACTGATAGTCTGTAGAGCATCTACAGATGGACTATCCAAATGACCCAAGTCTTTTCTGTTTTGTTAAATGAACCACCAGTTTGTTAAATGATGATCTTTCACCCGTTTGTTAAATTAATACTTAACCGATCAGGGCCGTAGGTTTGTTGAGCAGGTCGGTACCGTTCAGTGATGTTCTCCTCTCAGATCAACATGTTGCTGAGCTTTAAGGACGAGAAGGTGGACTGTCCCTGTCCAGAACACATCAGAGGACAACTTGTAGACTTCCACCAGGACCTGATGACACACTGTGGTATGTCTAACACTGTAGTACTGGGACGCCTCCCATTAGTTTCTCTACCCCTAACCAGGCCAGACTAGAACAGCTTGTAGACTCCCACCAGGACCTGATGACACACTGTGGTATGTCTAACACTGTAGTCCTGGGCTGCCTCCCATTAGTTTCTCTACCCCTAACCAGGCCAGACAAGAACAGCTCGGCTTGGCTCAGTTGAAAGCTTCATTGAAGTCACTACAGTGACCTTGAATTCATATCTTAACGGTATTAATATTTTCCCTGTTGGATTTACACCCGGGAGTTAGTTAACACGTTACCCGTCCTTCTGTCATCAGGCATAGAGATAGACGAGGACAAGCTGAACGAGGCAGACAGTGACTTCACCATCCGAGGAAGACTCATGTCTCTGGTGGAGAAGGTGGTCTACCTGAAGAAAAAGATGACCTTCATGCCGAAGAACAAGAAGAAAGATAAGAAACCCAGTAAGTAAAGACACAGTGTTACAGACACAGTGTTACAGACACAGTGTTACAGACACAGTGTTACAGACACAGCCTTCCCTCTGTAGGACACAGTGTTACAGACACAGCCTTCCCTCTGTAGGACACAGTGTTACAGACACAGCCTTCCCTCTATAGGACACAGTGTTACAGACACAGCCTTCCCTCTGTAGGACACAGTGTTACAAACACAGTGTTACAGACACAGCCTTCCCTCTGTAGGACACAGTGTTACAGACACAGCCTTCCCTCTGTAGGACACAGTGTTACAGACACAGCCTTCCCTCTGTAGGACACAGTGTTACAGACACAGCCTTCCCTCTGTAGGACACAGTGTTACAGACACAGCCTTCCCTCTATAGGACACAGTGTTACAGACACAGCCTTCCCTCTGTAGGACACAGTGTTACAGACACAGTGTTACAGACACAGCCTTCCCTCTGTAGGACACAGTGTTACAGACACAGCCTTCCCTCTGTAGGACACAGTGTTACAGACACAGCCTTCCCTCTGTAGGACAGCACTAACAGATCTGGGATCAGGTAGGATTTGGTTAGACAGCACTAACAGATCTGGGATCAGGTAGGAGTTGGTTAGACAGCACTAACAGATCTGGGATCAGGTAGGAGTTGGTTAGACAGCACTAACAGATCTGGGATCAGGTAGGAGTTGGTTAGACAGCACTAACAGATCTGGGATCAGGTAGGAGTTGGTTAGACAGCACTAACAGATCTGGGATCAGGTAGAGTTGGTTAGACAGCACTAACAGATCTGGGATCAGGTAGGAGTTGGTTAGACAGCACTAACAGATCTGGGATCAGGTAGGAGTTGGTTAGACAGCACTAACAGATCTGGGATCAGGTAGGAGTTGGTTAGACAGCACTAACAGATCTGGGATCAGGTAGGATTTGGTTAGACAGCACTAACAGATCTGGGATCAGGTAGGATTTGGTTAGACAGCACTAACATATCTGGGATCAGGTAGGAGTTGGTTAGACAGCACTAACAGATCTGGGATCAGGTAGGAGTTGGTTAGACAGCACTAACAGATCTGGGATCAGGTAGGAGTTGGTTAGACAGCACTAACAGATCTGGGATCAGGTAGGAGTTGGTTAGACAGCACTAACAGATCTGGGATCAGGTAGAGTTGGTTAGACAGCACTAACAGATCTGGGATCAGGTAGGAGTTGGTTAGACAGCACTAACAGATCTGGGATCAGGTAGGAGTTGGTTAGACAGCACTAACAGATCTGGGATCAGGTAGAGTTGGTTAGACAGCACTAACAGATCTGGGATCAGGTAGAAGTTGGTTAGACAGCACTAACAGATCTGGTATCAGGTAGGAGTTGGTTAGACAGCACTAACAGATCTGGGATCAGGTAGGAGTTGGTTAGACAGTACTAACAGATCAGGTAGGAGTTGGTTAGACAGGACTAACAGATCTGGTATCAGGTAGGAGTTGGTTAGACAGCACTAACAGATCTGGGATCAGGTAGGAGTTGGTTAGACAGCACTAACAGATCTGGGATCAGGTAGGAGTTGGTTAGACAGCACTAACAGATCTGGGATCAGGCTGGTCCTTTTCTGGGTCTGTCTGTCTGTCTCTCTTTCTCTGTGTCTCTGTCTGAATAGAGAGACCAGACTAAAGGATTTGTCATTGTCCTTGTCCCAGTGCTTTGCTCTCTGTGTCTCTGTCTGAATAGAGAGACCAGACTAAAGGATTTGTCCTTGTCCTTGTCCCAGTGCTTTGCTGTGTGTCTGTCTGAATAGAGAGACCAGACTAAAGGATTTGTCATTGTCCTTGTCCCAGTGCTTTGCTCTCTGTGTCTCTGTCTGAATAGAGAGACCAGACTAAAGGATTTGTCATTGTCCTTGTCCCAGTGCTTTGCTGTGTGTCTGTCTGAATAGAGAGACTAAAGGATTTGTCCTTGTCCCAGTGCTTTGCTGTGTGTCTGACAGCGGTCTTGTTGCCTCCTGTCCTTCAGGCACGTTGCAGCAGCTGATCAGTGAGACCATGGTACGCTGGGCCCAGGAGAGCATCATGGAGGACCCAGAGCTGGTCAGAGCCATGTTTGTCCTCCTCCACCGTCAGTACGACGGTATCGGGGGCCAGGTCCGGGCCCTGCCCAAGGCATACACCATCAACTCAGTCTCTGTGGAGGACACCATCAAACTGCTGGCGTCACTGGGACAGATCAGATCGCTGTTGTCTGTACGCATGGGGCGTGAGGAGGAGAAACTGATGATCAGAGGACTGGGGTAAGGGCACTACACTACATACTACATACTAACCCTTCAGCATGGGCCGTGAGGAGGAGAAACTGATGATCAGAGGACTGGGGTAAGGGCACTACACTACATACTACATACTAACCCTTCAGCATGGGTCGTGAGGAGGAGAAACTGATGATCAGAGGACTGGGATGAGGGCACTACACTACATACTACATACTAGCCCTTCAGCATGGGTCGTGAGGAGGAGAAACTGATGATCAGAGGACTGGGGTAAGGGCACTACACTACACACTACATACTACATACTAACCCTTCAGCATGGGCCGTGAGGAGGAGAAACTGATGATCAGAGGACTGGGGTAAGGGCACTACACTACATACTACATACTAACCCTTCAGCATGGGTCGTGAGGAGGAGAAACTGATGATCATAGGACTGGGGTGAGGGCACTACACTACATACTACATACTACATACTAACCCCTCAGCATGGGTCGTGAGGAGGAGAAACTGATGATCAGAGGACTGGGGTGAGGGCACTACACTACATACTACATACTAACCCTTCAGCATGGGTCGTGAGGAGGAGAAACTGATGATCAGATGACTGGGGTAAGGGCACTACACTACATACTACATACTAACCCTTCAGCATGGGTCGTGAGGAGGAGAAACTGATGATCAGAGGACTGGGGTGAGGGCACTACACTACATACTACATACTACATACTAACCCTTCAACATGGGTCGTGAGGAGGAGAAACTGATGATCAGAGGACTGGGGTGAGGGCACTACACTACATACTACATACTAGCCCTTCAGCATGGGTCGTGAGGAGGAGAAACTGATGATCAGAGGACTGGGGTAAGGTAGGATTTGGTTAGACAGCACTAACAGAGACCAGAGGGTAAACAAACAGAGTAGAGCTAGTAAACATTACATCTAGTGCATAATGTTTACTAGCTCTACACTGCTTGTCTCTTGGTCTGATCTCTCTACAGACCAGACAGTCTAGTTGATAATGTTTACTAGCTCTACACTGCTTGTCTCTTGGTCTGGTCTCTCTACAGACCAGACAGTCTAGTTGATAATGTTTACTAGCTCTACACTGCTTGTCTCTTGGTCTGGTCTCTACAGACCAGACAGTCTAGTTGATAATGTTTACTAGCTCTACACTGCTTGTCTCTTGGTCTGATCTCTCTACAGACCAGACAGTCTAGTTGATAATGTTTACTAGCTCTACTGTGCTTGTCTCTTGGTCTGGTCTCTCTACAGACCAGACAGTCTAGTTGATAATGTTTACTAGCTCTACACTGCTTGTCTCTTGGTCTGGTCTCTCTACAGACCAGACAGTCTAGTTGATAATGTTTACTAGCTCTACACTGCTTGTCTCTTGGTCTGGTCTCTCTACAGACCAGACAGTCTAGTTGATAATGTTTACTAGCTCTACACTGCTTGTCTCTTGGTCTGGTCTCTCTACAGACCAGACAGTCTAGTTGATAATGTTTACTAGCTCTACACTGCTTGTCTCTTGGTCTGGTCTCTCTACAGACCAGACAGTCTAGTTGATAATGTTTACTAGCTCTACACTGCTTGTCTCTTGGTCTGGTCTCTCTACAGACCAGACAGTCTAGTTGATAATGTTTACTAGCTCTACACTGCTTGTCTCTTGGTCTGGTCTCTCTACAGACCAGACAGTCTAGTTGATAATGTTTACTAGCTCTACACTGCTTGTCTCTTGGTCTGGTCTCTCTACAGACCAGACAGTCTAGTTGATAACGTTTAGTAGCTCTACTCTGCTTGTCTCTTGGTCTGGTCTCTACAGAGACATCATGAACAACAAGGTCTTCTACCAACACCCCAACCTGATGAGAGCTCTGGGAATGCATGAGACCGTCATGGAGGTGATGGTGAACGTCCTGAGTGGAGGGGAATCCAAGGTAACTGCTCATGAGGGGGGAGTGTGTGTGTGTGTGTGTGTGCTGTTAAATTTTTTTTTGCATTTGCTCTATTTGTGTATTTTGAAGTCCAGGGCCTTCTGCAGTTTTGATCTAGGCCCCGGTTAAACCAGTCCATTTAACACTTCACCACGTAAAAGACTGATCCCAGATCAGCACTCTGAGCTGCTTTGGGGCCCGGTTCAACCAGTCCATATAACACTTCACCATGTTAAAGACTGATCCCAGATCAGGACTCTGAGCTGCTTTGGGCCCCGGGGTCATGTCATTAGTGATTGATTATTCATTGATGTTATGTCGTTGATCAAATCAGATGTTAATGGTCACATACACATGGTTATCAGATGTTATTGGTCACATACACATGGTTAGCAGATGTTATTGGTCACATGGTTAGAAGATGTTATTGGTCACATACACATGGTTAGCAGATGTTATTGGTCACATACACATGGTTAGCAGATGTTATTGGTCACATGGTTAGCAGATGTTATTGGTCACATGGTTGGCAGATGTTATTGGTCGCATACACATGGTTAGCAGATGTTATTGGTCACATACACATGGTTAGCAGATGTTATTGGTCACATGGTTGGCAGATGTTATTGGTCGCATACACATGGTTAGCAGATGTTATTGGTCACATGGTTGGCAGATGTTATTGGTCACATGGTTAGCAGATGTTATTGGTCACATGGTTAGCAGATGTTATTGGTCACATACACGTGGTTAGCAGATGTTATTGGTCACATGGTTAGCAGATGTTATTGGTCACATACACATGGTTAGCAGATGTTATTGGTCACATGGTTGGCAGATGTTATTGGTCACATGGTTAGCAGATGTTATTGGTCACATACACGTGGTTAGCAGATGTTATTGGTCACATGGTTAGCAGATGTTATTGGTCACATACACATGGTTAGCAGATGTTATTGGTCACATGGTTAGCAGATGTTATTGGTCACATACACATGGTTATCAGATGTTATTGGTCACATGGTTGGCAGATGTTATTGGTCACATGGTTAGCAGATGTTAATGGTCACATACACATGGTTATCAGATGTTATTGGTCACATACACATGGTTAGCAGATGTTATTGGTCACATGGTTATCAGATGTTAATGGTCACATACACATGGTTAGCAGATGTTAATGGTCACATACACATGGTTAGCAGATGTTATTGGTCACATACACATGGTTATCAGATGTTATTGGTCACATACACATGGTTAGCAGATGTTAATGGTCACATACACATGGTTAGCAGATGTTATTGGTCACATGGTTAGCAGATGTTATTGGTCACATGGTTAGCAGATGTTATTGGTCACATGGTTAGCAGATGTTATTGGTCACATGGTTAGCAGATGTTATTGGTCACATACACATGGTTAGCAGATGTTATTGGTCACATGGTTATCAGATGTTAATGGTCACATACACATGGTTAGCAGATGTTAATGGTCACATACACATGGTTAGCAGATGTTATTGGTCACATACACATGGTTAGCAGATGTTAATGGTCACATACACATGGTTATCAGATGTTATTGGTCACATACACATGGTTAGCAGATGTTAATGGTCACATACACATGGTTAGCAGATGTTATTGGTCACATGGTTAGCAGATGTTATTGGTCACATGGTTAGCAGATGTTATTGGTCACATGGTTAGCAGATGTTATTGGTCACATACACATGGTTAGCAGATGTTATTGGTCACATGGTTGGCAGATGTTATTGGTCACATGGTTAGCAGATGTTATTGGTCACATGGTTGGCAGATGTTATTGGTCACATGGTTAGCAGATGTTATTGGTCACATGGTTAACAGATGTTATTGGTCACATGGTTAACAGATGTTATTGGTCACATACACATGGTTAACAGATGTTATTGGTCACATGGTTAGCAGATGTTATTGGTCACATACACATGGTTAGCAGATGTTATTGGTCACATGGTTAGCAGATGTTATTGGTCACATACACATGGTTAACAGATGTTATTGGTCACATCCACATGGTTAACAGATGTTATTGGTCACATACACATGGTTATCAGATGTTATTGGTCACATGGTTGGCAGATGTTATTGGTCACATGGTTAGCAGATGTTATTGGTCACATGGTTGGCAGATGTTATTGGTCACATGGTTAGCAGATGTTATTGGTCACATGGTTAACAGATGTTATTGGTCACATGGTTAACAGATGTTATTGGTCACATGGTTAGCAGATGTTATTGGTCACATGGTTAGCAGATGTTATTGGTCACATGGTTAACAGATGTTATTGGTCACATGGTTAGCAGATGTTATTGGTCACATGGTTAGCAGATGTTATTGGTCACATGGTTAACAGATGTTATTGGTCACATGGTTAGCAGATGTTATTGGTCACATGGTTAGCAGATGTTATTGGTCACATGGTTAGCAGATGTTATTGGTCACATGGTTAGCAGATGTTATTGGTCACATACACATGGTTAGCAGATGTTATTGGTCACATGGTTAGCAGATGTTATTGGTCACATGGTTAGCAGATGTTATTGGTCACATGGTTAGCAGATGTTATTGGTCACATGGTTATCAGATGTTAATGGTCACATACACGTGGTTAGCAGATGTTATTGGTCACATACACATGGTTATCAGATGTTATTGGTCACATACACATGGTTAGCAGATGTTATTGGTCACATACACATGGTTATCAGATGTTATTGGTCACATACACATGGTTATCAGATGTTATTGGTCACATACACATGGTTAGCAGATGTTATTGGTCACATACACATGGTTAGCAGATGTTATTGGTCACATACACATGGTTAGCAGATGTTATTGGTGACATACACGTGGTTATCAGATGTTATTGGTCACATACACGTGGTTATCAGATGTTATTGGTCACATTGTTATCAGATGTTATTGGTCACATACACATGGTTAGCAGATGTTATTGGTCACATACACATGGTTAGCAGATGTTATTGGTCACATACACATGGTTATCAGATGTTATTGGTCACATACACATGGTTATCAGATGTTATTGGTCACATACACATGGTTATCAGATGTTATTGGTCACATACACATGGTTATCAGATGTTATTGGTCACATACACATGGTTATCAGATGTTATTGGTCACATACACATGGTTATCAGATGTTATTGGTCACATACACATGGTTAGCAGATGTTAATGCGAGTGTAGCGAAATGCTTGTGCTTCTAGTTCCGACAATGCAGTAATAACCAACAAGTAATCTAACCTAACAAGTCCACAACTACTACCTTATACACACAAGTGTAAAGGGATAAAGAATATGTACATAAAGATATATGAATGAGTGATGGTACAGACGGCATAGGCAAGATGCAGTAGATGGTATAGAGTACAGTCTATACATATGATATGAGTAATGTAGGATATGTAAACATTATATTAAGTGGCATTGTTTAAAGTGGCTAGTGATACATTTTTCATCAATATTTTCATTATTTATTTGTTGATTGATTATGCATTGATGTCATGTCTTTAGTGATTGATTATTCATTGATGTCATGTCTTTAGTGATTGATTATTCATTGATGTCATGTCTTTAGTGATTGATTATTCATTGATGTCATGTCTTTAGTGATTGATTATTCATTGATGTCATGTCTTTAGTGATTGATTATTCATTAATGGCATGTCTTTAGTGATTGATTATTCATTAATGTCATGTCTTTAGTGATTGATTATTCATTAATGGCATGTCTTTAGTGATTGATTATTCATTGGTGTCATGTCTATAGTGATTGATTATTCATTGATGTCATGTCTTTAGTGATTGATTATTCATTAATGTCATGTCTATAGTGATTGATTATTCATTAATGTCATGTCTATAGTGATTGATTATTCATTAATGTCATGTCTTTAGTGATTGATTATTCATTGATGTCATGTCTTTAGTGATTGATTATTCATTGATGTCATGTATTTAGTGATTGATTATTCATTAATGTCATGTCTTTAGGGATTGATTATTCATTGATGTCATGTATTTAGTGATTGATTATTCATTAATGTCATGTCTTTAGTGATTGATTATTCATTGATGTCACGTCGTTGTAATTCTGCTCACATTTCTAACGTCACTTCCTGTCCCGGTCACTGTAGTAACATTGGAAAGCAAAGTAAACTCAGTAAAACAGCGTTGACTTGTCTGTTCCTTGTCTGTTAAAGGAAATCACCTTTCCTAAGATGGTGGCCAACTGCTGTCGTTTCCTGTGTTACTTCTGCCGCATCAGCAGACAGAACCAGAAGGCCATGTTCGACCACCTCAGCTACCTGCTGGAGAACAGCAGCGTCGGGCTTGGTGAGTGTGTGGTCAACATGGCTCCCTATGCACTACCTGGTACACTACTGCTGACCGGAGCCTGAAGGATTTAGACTGAAAGTAGTGCACCTTCTATAGGGAGTAGCTTGATATTCTGGATGCAGACGTTGTCTTTTCATTTCATTCTGATGAGATCTGAGGTGCTTTGGTATCCATAGGGTTTAACACACACTTTAGCTGGAGATAATGGTGTGTGTGTGTGTCTCTGTGTGTGTTGCCCTCCCTCCCTCTCTCTCTGTGTGTTGCCCTCCCTCTCTCTCTCTGTGTGTGTTGCCCTCCCTCTCTCTGTGTGTTGCCCTCCCTCTCTCTCTCTCTGTGTGTTGCCCTCCCTCCCTCTCTCTCTGTGTGTTGCCCTCCCTCTCTCTCTCTGTGTGTGTTGCCCTCCCTCTCTCTCTCTGTGTGTGTTGCCCTCCCTCTCTCTCTGTGTGTTGCCCTCCCTCTCTCTCTCTGTGTGTGTTGCCCTCCCTCTCTCTGTGTGTTGCCCTCCCTCTCTCTCTCTCTGTGTGTTGCCCTCCCTCCCTCTCTCTCTGTGTGTTGCCCTCCCTCTCTCTCTCTGTGTGTGTTGCCCTCCCTCTCTCTCTCTGTGTGTGTTGCCCTCCCTCTCTCTCTCTGTGTGTGTTGCCCTCCCTCTCTCTCTCTGTGTGTGTTGCCCTCCCTCTCTCTGTGTGTTGCCCTCCCTCCCTCTCTCTGTGTGTTGCCCTCCCTCCCTCTCTCTGTGTGTTGCCCTCCCTCCCTCTGTGTGTGTTGCCCTCCTTCCCTCTCTCTGTGTGTGTTGCCCTCCCTCTCTCTGTGTGTTTCCCTCCCTCTCTCTCTGTGTGTGTTGCCCTCCCTCTCTCTGTGTGTTGCCCTCCCTCTCTCTGTGTGTGTTGCCCTCCCTCCCTCTCTCTGTGTGTGTTGCCCTCCCTCTCTCTGTGTGTTGCCCTCCCTCTCTCTGTGTGTGTTGCCCTCCCTCTCTCTCTCTGTGTGTGTTGCCCTCCCTCTCTCTCTGTGTGTTGCCCTCCCTCTCTCTCTGTGTGTGTTGCCCTCCCTCCCTCTCTCTGTGTGTTGCCCTCCCTCCCTCTGTGTGTGTTGCCCTCCCTCCCTCTCTCTGTGTGTGTTGCCCTCCCTCTCTCTGTGTGTTGCCCTCCCTCCCTCTGTGTGTGTTGCCCTCCCTCCCTCTCTCTGTGTGTGTTGCCCTCCCTCTCTCTGTGTGTTTCCCTCCCTCTCTCTCTGTGTGTGTTGCCCTCCCTCTCTCTGTGTGTTGCCCTCCCTCTCTCTGTGTGTTGCCCTCCCTCCCTCTCTCTGTGTGTTGCCCTCCCTCTCTCTGTGTGTTGCCCTCCCTCTCTCTGTGTGTGTTGCCCTCCCTCTCTCTCTCTCTGTGTGTTGCCCTCCCTCCCTCTCTCTCTGTGTGTTGCCCTCCCTCTCTCTCTCTGTGTGTGTTGCCCTCCCTCTCTCTCTCTGTGTGTGTTGCCCTCCCTCCCTCTCTCTCTGTGTGTTGCCCTCCCTCTCTCTCTCTGTGTGTGTTGCCCTCCCTCCCTCTCTCTCTGTGTGTTGCCCTCCCTCTCTCTCTCTGTGTGTGTTGCCCTCCCTCTCTCTCTCTGTGTGTGTTGCCCTCCCTCTCTCTGTGTGTTGCCCTCCCTCTCTCTCTCTCTCTCTGTGTGTTGCCCTCCCTCCCTCTCTCTCTGTGTGTTGCCCTCCCTCTCTCTCTCTGTGTGTGTTGCCCTCCCTCTCTCTCTCTGTGTGTGTTGCCCTCCCTCTCTCTCTCTGTGTGTGTTGCCCTCCCTCTCTCTCTCTGTGTGTGTTGCCCTCCCTCTCTCTGTGTGTTGCCCTCCCTCCCTCTCTCTGTGTGTTGCCCTCCCTCCCTCTCTCTGTGTGTTGCCCTCCCTCCCTCTCTCTGTGTGTTGCCCTCCCTCCCTCTGTGTGTGTTGCCCTCCCTCTCTCTGTGTGTTTCCCTCCCTCTCTCTCTGTGTGTGTTGCCCTCCCTCTCTCTGTGTGTTGCCCTCCCTCTCTCTGTGTGTGTTGCCCTCCCTCCCTCTCTCTGTGTGTGTTGCCCTCCCTCTCTCTGTGTGTTGCCCTCCCTCTCTCTCTCTGTGTGTGTTGCCCTCCCTCTCTCTCTGTGTGTTGCCCTCCCTCTCTCTCTGTGTGTGTTGCCCTCCCTCCCTCTCTCTGTGTGTTGCCCTCCCTCCCTCTGTGTGTGTTGCCCTCCCTCCCTCTCTCTCTGTGTGTGTTGCCCTCCCTCTCTCTGTGTGTTGCCCTCCCTCCCTCTGTGTGTGTTGCCCTCCCTCCCTCTCTCTGTGTGTGTTGCCCTCCCTCTCTCTGTGTGTTTCCCTCCCTCTCTCTCTGTGTGTGTTGCCCTCCCTCTCTCTGTGTGTTGCCCTCCCTCTCTCTGTGTGTTGCCCTCCCTCCCTCTCTCTGTGTGTTGCCCTCCCTCTCTCTCTCTGTGTGTGTTGCCCTCCCTCCCTCTCTCTCTCTGTGTGTTGCCCTCCCTCTCTCTCTCTGTGTGTGTTGCCCTCCCTCCCTCTCTCTCTCTGTGTGTTGCCCTCCCTCTCTCTCTCTGTGTGTGTTGCCCTCCCTCCCTCTCTCTCTCTGTGTGTGTTGCCCTCCCTCTCTCTTTGTGGTGCCCTCCCTCCCTCTCTCTGTGTGTGTTGCCCTCCCTCCCTCTCTCTGTGTGTGTTGCCCTCCCCCCCTCTCTCTCTGTGTGTTGCCCTCCCTCTCTCTGTGTGTTGCCCTCCCTCTCTCTCTGTGTGTTGCCCTCCCTCTCTCTGTGTGGTGCCCTCCCTCCCTCTCTCTGTGTGTGTTGCCCTCCCTCCCTCTCTCTGTGTGGTGCCCTCCCTCTCTCTCTCTGTGTGTGTTGCCCTCCCTCCCTCTCTCTGTGTGTGTTTCCCTCCCTCTCTCTGTGTGTGTTTCCCTCCCTCTCTCTGTGTGTGTTTCCCTCCCTCTCTCTGTGTGTGTTGCCCTCCCTCCCTCTCTCTGTGTGTGTTTCCCTCCCTCTCTCTCTGTGTGTGTTTCCCTCCCTCCCTTTCTCTGTGTGTGTTTCCCTCCCTCTCTCTCTGTGTGGTGCCCTCCCTCCCTCTCTCTCTGTGTGTGTTGCCCTCCCTCCCTCTCTCTGTGTGGTGCCCTCCCTCTCTCTCTGTGTGTTGCCCTCCCTCTCTCTCTCTGTGTGTGTTTCCCTCCCTCTCTCTCTGTGTGGTGCCCTCCCTCCCTCTCTCTGTGTGTGTTGCCCTCCCTCTCTCTGTGTGTGTTGCCCTCCCTCTCTCTGTGTGGTGCCCTCCCTCCCTCTCATGTGTGTGTTGCCCTCCCTCCCTCTCTCTGTGTGGTGCCCTCCCTCTATCTCTCTGTGTGTGTTGCCCTCCCTCCCTCTCTCTGTGTGTGTTTCCCTCCCTCTCTCTGTGTGTGTTTCCCTCCCTCTCTCTGTGTGTGTTTCCCTCCCTCTCTCTGTGTGTTTTCCCTCCCTCTCTCTGTGTGTGTTGCCCTCCCTCCCTCTCTCTGTGTGCGTTTCCCTCTCTCTCTCTGTGTGTGTTTCCCTCCCTCCCTCTCTCTGTGTGTGTTTCCCTCCCTCTCTCTCTGTGTGGTGCCCTCCCTCTCTCTCTCTCTGTGTGTGTTGCCCTCCCTCCCTCTCTCTGTGTGGTGCCCTCCCTCTCTCTCTGTGTGTTGCCCTCCCTCTCTCTCTCTGTGTGTGTTTCCCTCCCTCTCTCTCTGTGTGGTGCCCTCCCTCTCTCTCTCTGTGTGTGTTTCCCTCCCTCTCTCTCTGTGTGGTGCCCTCCCTCTCTCTCTGTGTGGTGCCCTCCCTCTCTCTATGTGTGTTGCCCTCCCTCTCTCTCTGTGTGTTGCCCTCCCTCCCTCTCTCTGTGTGGTGCCCTCCCCCTCTCTGTGTGTGTTGCCCTCCCTCTCTCTCTGTGTGTTGCCCTCCCTCTCTCTCTGTGTGTTGCCCTCCCTCTCTCTCTGTGTGTTGCCCTCCCTCTCTCTCTGTGTGGTGCCCTCCCTCTCTCTCTGTGTGTTGCCCTCTCTCTCTCTCTGTGTGGTGCCCTCCCTCTCTCTCTGTGTGGTGCCCTCCCTCTCTCTCTCTGTGTGTTGCCCTCCCTCCCTCTCTCTGTGTGTGTTACCCTCCCTCTCTCTCTGTGTGTGTTGCCCTCCCTCCCTCTCTCTGTGTGTGTTGCCCTCCCTCTCTCTGTGTGGTGCCCTCCCTCTCTCTCTGTGTGTTGCCCTCCCTCTCTCTCTCTGTGTGTTGCCCTCCCTCCCTCTCTCTGTGTGTGTTGCCCTCCCTCTCTCTGTGTGGTGCCCTCCCTCTCTCTGTGTGGTGCCCTCCCTCTCTCTCTGTGTGTTGCCCTCCCTCTCTCTCTCTGTGTGTTGCCCTCCCTCCCTCTCTCTCTGTGTGTTACCCTCCCTCTCTCTCTGTGTGTGTTGCCCTCCCTCCCTCTCTCTGTGTGTGTTGCCCTCCCTCTCTCTGTGTGGTGCCCTCCCTCTCTCTCTGTGTGTTGCCCTCCCTCTCTCTCTGTGTGTGTTACCCTCCCTCTCTCTCTGTGTGTGTTGCCCTCCCTCCCTCTCTCTGTGTGTGTTGCCCTCCCTCTCTCTGTGTGGTGCCCTCCCTCTCTCTCTCTGTGTGTTGCCCTCCCTCCCTCTCTCTGTGTGTGTTACCCTCCCTCTCTCTCTGTGTGTGTTGCCCTCCCTCCCTCTCTCTGTGTGTGTTGCCCTCCCTCTCTCTGTGTGGTGCCCTCCCTCTCTCTGTGTGTGTTGCCCTCCCTCTCTCTGTGTGGTGCCCTCCCTCTCTCTCTGTGTGTTGCCCTCCCTCTCTCTCTCTGTGTGTTGCCCTCCCTCTCTCTGTGTGGTGCCCTCCCTCTCTCTCTCTGTGTGTTGCCCTCCCTCTCTCTCTGTGTGTTGCCCTCCCTCTCTCTGTGTGGTGCCCTCCCTCTCTCTCTGTGTGTTGCCCTCCCTCTCTCTGTGTGGTGCCCTCCCTCTGTCTCTGTGTGTGTTGCCCTCCCTCTCTCTGTGTGGTGCCCTCCCTCTCTCTCTCTGTGTTGCTCTCCCTCTCTCTCTGTGTGTTGCCCTCCCGCTCTCTCTGTGTTGCCCTCCCTCTCTCTCTGTGTGTTGCCCTCCCTCTCTCTCTGTGTGTTGCCCTCCCTCTCTCTCTGTGTTGCCCTCCCTCTCTCTGTGTGTGTTTCCCTCCCTCTCTCTCTCTGTGGTGCCCTCCCTCTCTCTGTCCCCAGCGTCTCCTTCCATGCGAGGCTCTACTCCACTAGACGTGGCCGCTGCCTCTGTGATGGACAACAACGAGCTGGCTCTGGCCCTGAGGGAACCAGACCTGGAGAAAGTAAGACAAGGCCCACCTCTAACAGCAAACTAACTTGTTCAGACCACCCTGTACCCAGTATAGAGATACAGTATGACCACCCTGTACCCAGTATAGAGATACAGTATGACCACCCTGTACCCAGTATAGAGATACAGTATCCCCACCCTGTACCCAGTATAGAGATACAGTATGACCACCCTGTACCCAGTATAGAGATACAGTATGACCACCCTGTACCCAGTATAGAGATACAGTATGACCACCCTGTACCCAACGTATAGAGATACAGTATGACCACCCTGTACCCAGTATAGAGATACAGTATGCCCACCCTGTACCCAGTATAGAGATACAGTATGACCACCCTGTACCCAGTATAGAGATACAGTATCCCCACCCTGTACCCAGTATAGAGATACAGTATCCCCACCCTGTACCCAGTATAGAGATACAGTATGACCACCCTGTACCCAGTATAGAGATACAGTATGACCACCCTGTACCCAGTATAGAGATACAGTATGACCACCCTGTACCCAACGTATAGAGATACAGTATGACCACCCTGTACCCAGTATAGAGATACAGTATGCCCACCCTGTACCCAGTATAGAGATACAGTATGACCACCCTGTACCCAACGTATAGAGATACAGTATGACCACCCTGTACCCAGTATAGAGATACAGTATGACCACCCTGTACCCAGTATAGAGATACAGTATGACCACCCTGTACCCAGTATAGAGATACAGTATGACCACCCTGTACCCAGTATAGAGATACAGTATGACCACCCTGTACCCAGTATAGAGATACAGTATGACCACCCTGTACCCAACGTATAGAGATACAGTATGACCACCCTGTACCCAGTATAGAGATACAGTATGACCACCCTGTACCCAGTATAGAGATACAGTATGACCACCCTGTACCCAACGTATAGAGGTACAGTATGACCACCCTGTACCCAGTATAGAGATACAGTATGACCACCCTGTACCCAGTATAGAGATACAGTATCCCCACCCTGTACCCAGTATAGAGATACAGTATCCCCACCCTGTACCCAGTATAGAGATACAGTATGACCACCCTGTACCCAGTATAGAGATACAGTATGACCACCCTGTACCCAGTATAGAGATACAGTATGACCACCCTGTACCCAGTATAGAGATACAGTATGACCACCCTGTACCCAGTATAGAGATACAGTATGACCACCCTGTACCCAGTATAGAGATACAGTATGACCACCCTGTACCCAGTATAGAGATACAGTATGACCACCCTGTACCCAACGTATAGAGATACAGTATGACCACCCTGTACCCAACGTATAGAGATACAGTATGACCACCCTGTACCCAGTATAGAGATACAGTATGACCACCCTGTACCCAGTATAGAGATACAGTATGACCACCCTGTACCCAACGTATAGAGATACAGTATGACCACCCTGTACCCAGTATAGAGATACAGTATGACCACCCTGTACCCAACGTATAGAGATACAGTATGACCACCCTGTACCCAACGTATAGTAGAGTACAGTATGACCACCCTGTACCCAACGTATAGAGATACAGTATGACCACCCTGTACCCAGTATAGAGATACAGTATGACCACCCTGTACCCAACGTATAGAGATACAGTATGACCACCCTGTACCCAGTATAGAGATACAGTATGACCACCCTGTACCCAGTATAGAGATACAGTATGACCACCCTGTACCCAGTATAGAGATACAGTATCCCCACCCTGTACCCAGTATAGAGATACAGTATGACCACCCTGTACCCAGTATAGAGATACAGTATGACCACCCTGTACCCAGTATAGAGATACAGTATGACCACCCTGTACCCAACGTATAGAGATACAGTATGACCACCCTGTACCCAGTATAGAGATACAGTATGCCCACCCTGTACCCAGTATAGAGATACAGTATGACCACCCTGTACCCAGTATAGAGATACAGTATCCCCACCCTGTACCCAGTATAGAGATACAGTATCCCCACCCTGTACCCAGTATAGAGATACAGTATGACCACCCTGTACCCAGTATAGAGATACAGTATGACCACCCTGTACCCAGTATAGAGATACAGTATGACCACCCTGTACCCAACGTATAGAGATACAGTATGACCACCCTGTACCCAGTATAGAGATACAGTATGCCCACCCTGTACCCAGTATAGAGATACAGTATGACCACCCTGTACCCAACGTATAGAGATACAGTATGACCACCCTGTACCCAGTATAGAGATACAGTATGACCACCCTGTACCCAACGTATAGAGATACAGTATGACCACCCTGTACCCAACGTATAGAGATACAGTATGACCACCCTGTACCCAGTATAGAGATACAGTATGACCACCCTGTACCCAGTATAGAGATACAGTATGACCACCCTGTACCCAGTATAGAGATACAGTATGACGACCTTGTACCCAACGTATAGAGGTACAATATGACCACCCTGTACCCAGTATAGAGATACAGTATGACCACCCTGTACCCAGTATAGAGATACAGTATGACCACCCTGTACCCAGTATAGAGATACAGTATGACCACCCTGTACCCAACGTATAGAGATACAGTATGACCACCCTGTACCCAGTATAGAGATACAGTATGACCACCCTGTACCCAACGTATAGAGATATAGTATGACCACCCTGTACCCAACGTATAGAGATACAGTATGACCACCCTGTACCCAGTATAGAGATACAGTATGACCACCCTGTACCCAGTATAGAGATACAGTATGACCACCCTGTACCCAGTATAGAGATACAGTATGACCGACCCTGATACCCAGTATAGAGATACAGTATGACCACCCTGTACCCAGTATAGAGATACAGTATGACCACCCTGTACCCAACGTATAGAGATACAGTATGCCCACCCTGTACCCAGTATAGAGATACAGTATGACCACCCTGTACCCAGTATAGAGATACAGTATGACCACCCTGTACCCAGTATAGAGATACAGTATGACCACCCTGTACCCAGTATAGAGATACAGTATGACCACCCTGTACCCAACGTATAGAGATACAGTATGACCACCCTGTACCCAACGTATAGAGATACAGTATGACCACCCTGTACCCAGTATAGAGATACAGTATGACCACCCTGTACCCAGTATAGAGATACAGTATGACCACCCTGTACCCAGTATAGAGATACAGTATGACCACCCTGTACCCAGTATAGAGATACAGTATGACCACCCTGTACCCAACGTATAGAGATACAGTATGACCACCCTGTACCCAGTATAGAGATACAGTATGACCACCCTGTACCCAGTATAGAGATACAGTATGACCACCCTGTACCCAACGTATAGAGGTACAGTATGACCACTCTGTACCCAACGTATAGAGATACAGTATGACCACCCTGTACCCAACGTATAGAGATACAGTATGACCACCCTGTACCCAGTATAGAGATACAGTATGACCACCCTGTACCCAACGTATAGAGATACAGTATGACCACCCTGTACCCAACGTATAGAGATACAGTATGACCACCCTGTACCCAGTATAGAGATACAGTATGACCACCCTGTACCCAACGTATAGAGGTACAGTATAGAGATACAGTATAGAGGAGATACAGTATAGAGATACAGTATAGAGGTACAGTATAGAGATACAGTATAGAGGAGATACAGTATAGAGATACAGTATAGAGGAGATACAGTATAGAGATACAGTATAGAGGTACAGTATAGAGGAGGTACAGTATAGAGGAGGTACAGTATAGAGGTACAGTATAGAGATACAGTATAGAGGAGATACAGTATAGAGGAGATACAGTATAGAGGAGGTACAGTATAGAGGTACAGTATAGAGATACAGTATAGAGTTTAGTCCTCTCTGTCTAGTTTATTCCTCTCTGATGTCCTCCACCGTGGGGCTCCTCCAGGTTCAATAGGAATCCTAGTTTATTCCTCTCTGATGTCCTCCACCGTGGGGCTCCTCCAGGTTCAATAGGAATCCTAGTTTATTCCTCTCTGATGTCCTCCACCGTGGGGCTCCTCCAGGTTCAATAGGAATCCTAGTTTATTCCTCTCTGATGTCCTCCACCGTGGGGCTCCTCCAGGTTCAATAGGAATCCTAGTTTATTCCTCTCTGATGTCCTCCACCGTGGGGCTCCTCCAGGTTCAATAGGAATCCTAGTTTAGTCCTCTCTGATGTCCTCCACCGTGGGGCTCCTCCAGGTTCAATAGGAATCCTAGTTTAGTCCTCTCTGATGTCCTCCACCGTGGGGCTCCTCCAGGTTCAATAGGAATCCTAGTTTAGTCCTCTCTGATGTCATCCACCGTGGGGCTCCTCCAGGTTCAATAGGAATCCTAGTTTATTCCTCTCTGATGTCCTCCACCGTGGGGCTCCTCCAGGTTCAATAGGAATCCTAGTTTATTCCTCTCTGATGTCCTCCACCGTGGGGCTCCTCCAGGTTCAATAGGAATCCTAGTTTATTCCTCTCTGATGTCCTCCACCGTGGGGCTCCTCCAGGTTCAATAGGAATCCTAGTTTATTCCTCTCTGATGTCCTCCACCGTGGGGCTCCTCCAGGTTCAATAGGAATCCTAGTTTATTCCTAACAGTTAGGGAACTCTCTGAATACCTCCTGCCTGATCTGTCTATTGGGACCAACAATCATGATCCTATCCGTTATCCAATGATGTGGACTGTTTGGTGACATAACTTGCACAAGCCCAGGCCTCACCATGACTTTCCCTTCCTCCACTGACTCCGACAGCATGAGGTCCTGAGCCAGACCTTTCCCTGCTAACCCTCTCCCTCTGCCTCCTCTTCCCTAGGTGGTGCAGTACCAACCCTCTCCCTCTGCCTCCTCTTCCCTAGGTGGTGCAGTACTAACCCTCTCCCTCTGCCTCCTCTTCCCTATGTGGTGCAGTACTAACCCTCTCCCTCTGTCTCTTCTCCCCTAGGTGGTGCAGTACTAACCCTCTCCCTCTGCCTCCTCTCCCCTAGGTGGTGCAGTACTAACCCTCTCCCTCTGTCTCCTCTTCCCTATGTGGTGCAGTACTAACCCTCTCCCTCTGCCTCCTCTTCCCTAGGTGGTGCAGTACTAATCCTCTCCCTCTGTCTCCTCTTCCCTAGGTGGTGCAGTACTAACCCTCTCCCTCTGCCTCCTCTTCCCTAGGTGGTGCAGTACTAACCCTCTCCCTCTCCCTCCTCTTCCCTAGGTGGTGCAGTACTAATCCTCTCCCTCTGTCTCCTCTTCCCTAGGTGGTGCAGTACTAACCCTCTCCCTCTGCCTCCTCTTCCCTAGGTGGTGCAGTACTAACCCTCTCCCTCTGCCTCCTCTTCCCTATGTGGTGCAGTACTAACCCTCTCCCTCTGCCTCCTCTTCCCTAGGTGGTGCAGTACTAACCCTCTCCCTCTGCCTCCTCTTCCCTAGGTGGTGCAGTACTAACCCTCTCCCTCTGCCTCCTCTTCCCTAGGTGGTGCAGTACTAACCCTCTCCCTCTCCCTCCTCTTCCCTAGGTGGTGCAGTACTAATCCTCTCCCTCTGTCTCCTCTTCCCTAGGTGGTGCAGTACTAACCCTCTCCCTCTGCCTCCTCTTCCCTAGGTGGTGCAGTACTAACCCTCTCCCTCTGCCTCCTCTTCCCTATGTGGTGCAGTACTAACCCTCTCCCTCTGCCTCCTCTTCCCTAGGTGGTGCAGTACTAACCCTCTCCCTCTGCCTCCTCTTCCCTAGGTGGTGCAGTACTAACCCTCTCCCTCTGCCTCCTCTTCCCTAGGTGGTGCAGTACTAACCCTCTCCCTCTGCCTCCTCTCCCCTAGGTGGTGCAGTACTAACCCTCTCCCTCTGCCTCCTCTTCCCTAGGTGGTGCAGTACTAATCCTCTCCCTCTGTCTCCTCTTCCCTAGGTGGTGCAGTACTAACCCTCTCCCTCTGCCTCCTCTTCCCTAGGTGGTGCAGTACTTACCCTTTCCCTCTGCCTCCTCTTCCCTAGGTGGTGCAGTACTAACCCTCTCCCTCTGCCTCCTCTTCTCTAGGTGGTGCAGTACTAACCCTCTCCCTCTGCCTCCTCTCCCCTAGGTGGTGCAGTACTAACCCTCTCCCTCTGCCTCCTCTTCCCTAGGTGGTGCAGTACTAACCCTCTCCCTATGCCTCCTCTTCCCTAGGTGGTGCAGTACTAACCCTCTCCCTCTGCCTCCTCTTCCCTAGGTGGTGCAGTACTAACCCTCTCCCTCTGCCTCCTCTTCCCTAAGTGGTGCAGTACTAACCCTCTCCCTCTGCCTCCTCTTCCCTAGGTGGTGCAGTACTAACCCTCTCCCTCTGCCTCCTCTTCCCTAGGTGGTGCAGTACTAACCCTCTCCCTCTGTCTCCTCTCCCCTAGGTGGTGCAGTACTAACCCTCTCCCTCTGCCTCCTCTTCCCTAGGTGGTGCAGTACTAACCCTCTCCCTCTGCCTCCTCTTCCCTAGGTGGTGCAGTACTAACCCTCTCCCTCTGCCTCCTCTTCCCTAGGTGGTGCAGTACTAACCCTCTCCCTCTGCCTCCTCTTCCCTATCCCTCTGCCTCCTCTTCCCTAGGTGGTGCAGTACTAACCCTCTCCCTCTGCCTCCTCTCCCCTAGGTGGTGCAGTACTAACCCTCTCCCTCTGCCTCCTCTTCCCTAGGTGGTGCAGTACTAACCCTCTCCCTCTGCCTCCTCTTCCCTAGGTGGTGCAGTACTAACCCTCTCCCTCTGTCTCCTCTTCCCTAGGTGGTGCAGTACTAACCCTCTCCCTCTGCCTCCTCTTCCCTAGGTGGTGCAGTACTAACCCTCTCCCTCTGCCTCCTCTTCCCTAGGTGGTGCAGTACTAACCCTCTCCCTCTGCCTCCTCTTCCCTAGGTGGTGCAGTACTAACCCTCTCCCTCTGCCTCCTCTTCCCTAGGTGGTGCAGTACTAACCCTCTCCCTCTGCCTCCTCTTCCCTAGGTGGTGCAGTACTAACCCTCTCCCTCTGCCTCCTCTTCCCTAGGTGGTGCAGTACTAACCCTCTCCCTCTGCCTCCTCTTCCCTAGGTGGTGCAGTACTAACCCTCTCCCTCTGCCTCCTCTACCCTAGGTGGTGCAGTACTAACCCTCTCCCTCTGCCTCCTCTTCCCTAGGTGGTGCAGTACTAACCCTCTCCCTCTGCCTCCTCTTCCCTAGGTGGTGCAGTACTAACCCTCTCCCTCTGTCTCCTCTTCCCTAGGTGGTGCAGTACTAACCCTCTCCCTCTGCCTCCTCTTCCCTAGGTGGTGCAGTACTAACCCTCTCCCTCTGCCTCCTCTCCCCTAGGTGGTGCAGTACTAACCCTCTGCCTCCTCTCCCCTAGGTGGTGCAGTACTAACCCTCTCCCTCTGCCTCCTCTTCCCTAGGTGGTGCAGTACTAACCCTCTCCCTCTGTCTCCTCTTCCCTAGGTGGTGCAGTACTAACCCTCTCCCTCTGCCTCCTCTCCCCTAGGTGGTGCAGTACTAACCCTCTGCCTCCTCTCCCCTAGGTGGTGCAGTACTAACCCTCTCCCTCTGCCTCCTCTCCCCTAGGTGGTGCAGTACTAACCCTCTCCCTCTGCCTCCTCTCCCCTAGGTGGTGCAGTACTAACCCTCTCCCTCTGCCTCCTCTCCCCTAGGTGGTGCAGTACTTGGCTGGCTGTGGTCTCCAGAGCTGCTCCATGCTAGTGTCTAAAGGATACCCGGACATCGGCTGGAACCCTGTCGAAGGAGAGAGATACCTCGACTTCCTCCGCTTCGCAGTGTTCTGTAACGGTACATGTGCATTTCATACCTATGGACATTTGACTGTGGTTGGTAGATGATCTTGGTTATTTTCATATAATCCTTCATTCCTTATAACATTTGACTGTGGTTGGTAGATGATCTTGGTTATTTTCATATAATCCTTCATTTCATTATAACATTTGACTGTGGTCGGTAGATGATCTTGGTTATTTTCATATAATCTTTCATTTCATTATAACATTTGACTGTGGTTGGTAGATGGTCTTGGTTATTTTCATATAATCCTTCATTTCATTGTAACATTTGACTGTGGTTGGAAGATAATCTTGATTATTTTCATATAATCTTTAATTTCATTATAACATTTGACTGTGGTCGGTAGATGGTCTTGGTTATTTTTATATAATCCTTCATTTCATTGTAACATTTGACTGTGGTCGGTAGATGATCTTGGTTATTGGTTGGTTTAAGGAAATGTACTATCAATCTGTTAAATACATCCACGGTTGAGGTATTGAAAGTCTCTATTGAAATCTTTACCTGTGGTCTCAGGTGAGAGGTATTGTAGTCCATCTTTACCTGTGGTCTCAGGTGAGAGGTATTGTAGTCCATCTTTACCTGTGGTCTCAGATGAGAGGTATTGTAGTCCATCTTTACCTGTGGTCTCAGGTGAGAGGTATTGAAGTCCATCTTTACCTGTGGTCTCAGGTGAGAGGTATTGTAGTCCATCTTTACCTGTGGTCTCAGATGAGAGGTATTGTAGTCCATCTTTACCTGTGGTCTCAGATGAGAGGTATTGTAGTCCATCTTTACCTGTGGTCTCAGGTGAGAGGTATTGTAGTCCATCTTTACCTGTGGTCTCAGGTGAGAGGTATTGTAGTCCATCTTTACCTGTGGTCTCAGGTGAGAGGTATTGTAGTCCATCTTTACCTGTGGTCTCAGGTGAGAGGTATTGTAGTCCATCTTTACCTGTGGTCTCAGGTGAGAGGTATTGTAGTCCATCTTTACCTGTGGTCTCAGGTGAGAGGTATTGTAGTCCATCTTTACCTGTGGTCTCAGGTGAGAGGTATTGTAGTCCATCTTTACCTGTGGTCTCAGGTGAGAGGTATTGTAGTCCATCTTTACCTGTGGTCTCAGGTGAGAAGTATTGTAGTCCATCTTTACCTGTGGTCTCAGGTGAGAGGTATTGTAGTCCATCTTTACCTGTGGTCTCAGGTGAGAGGTATTGTAGTCCATCTTTACCTGTGGTCTCAGGTGAGAGGTATTGTAGTCCATCTTTACCTGTGGTCTCAGGTGAGAGGTATTGTAGTCCATCTTTACCTGTGGTCTCAGGTGAGAGGTATTGTAGTCCATCTTTACCTGTGGTCTCAGGTGAGAGGTATTGTAGTCCATCTTTACCTGTGGTCTCAGGTGAGAGGTATTGTAGTCCATCTTTACCTGTGGTCTCAGGTGAGAGGTATTGTAGTCCATCTTTACCTGTGGTCTCAGGTGAGAGGTATTGTAGTCCATCTTTACCTGTGGTCTCAGGTGAGAGGTATTGTAGTCCATCTTTACCTGTGGTCTCAGATGAGAGGTATTGTAGTCCATCTTTACCTGTGGTCTCAGATGAGAGGTATTGTAGTCCATCTTTACCTGTGGTCTCAGGTGAGAGGTATTGTAGTCCATCTTTACCTGTGGTCTCAGGTGAGAGGTATTGTAGTCCATCTTTACCTGTGGTCTCAGGTGAGAGGTATTGTAGTCCATCTTTACCTGTGGTCTCAGGTGAGAGGTATTGTAGTCCATCTTTACCTGTGGTCTCAGGTGAGAGGTATTGTAGTCCATCTTTACCTGTGGTCTCAGGTGAGAGGTATTGTAGTCCATCTTTACCTGTGGTCTCAGGTGAGAGGTATTGAAAGTCTCTATTGAAATCTTTACCTGTGGTCTCAGGTGAGAGGTATTGTAGTCCATCTTTACCTGTGGTCTCAGGTGAGAGGTATTGTAGTCCATCTTTACCTGTGGTCTCAGGTGAGAGGTATTGAAGTCCATCTTTACCTGTGGTCTCAGGTGAGAGGTATTGTAGTCCATCTTTACCTGTGGTCTCAGGTGAGAGGTATTGTAGTCCATCTTTACCTGTGGTCTCAGGTGAGAGGTATTGTAGTCCATCTTTACCTGTGGTCTCAGGTGAGAGGTATTGTAGTCCATCTTTACCTGTGGTCTCAGGTGAGAGGTATTGTAGTCCATCTTTACCTGTGGTCTCAGGTGAGAGGTATTGTAGTCCATCTTTACCTGTGGTCTCAGGTGAGAGGTATTGTAGTCCATCTTTACCTGTGGTCTCAGGTGAGAGGTATTGTAGTCCATCTTTACCTGTGGTCTCAGGTGAGAGGTATTGTAGTCCATCTTTACCTGTGGTCTCAGGTGAGAGGTATTGAAGTCCATCTTTACCTGTGGTCTCAGGTGAGAGGTATTGTAGTCCATCTTTACCTGTGGTCTCAGGTGAGAGGTATTGTAGTCCATCTTTACCTGTGGTCTCAGGTGAGAGGTATTGTAGTCCATCTTTACCTGTGGTCTCAGGTGAGAGGTATTGTAGTTATGAATGATGTCATCATTTACCTGTCGTCCTATCAGGTGAGAGTGTGGAGGAGAACGCTAACGTGGTGGTGAGGCTGCTGATTCGTCGGCCCGAGTGCTTTGGCCCCGCCCTGCGCGGAGAGGGGGGGAATGGACTCCTGGCAGCCATGATGGAAGCCATCAAGATATCAGAGGACCCCTGTAGAGACGGGCCCTCCCCTACCTCAGAGGCCAGCAGGACACTGTAGGTACCCCTGTAGAGACGGGCCCTCCCATACCTCAGAGGCCAGCAGGACACTGTAGGTACCCCTGTAAAGACGGGCCCTCCCCTACATCAGAGGCCAGCAGGACACTGTAGGTACCCCTGTAGAGACGGGCCCTCCCCTACCTCAGAGGCCAGCAGGACACTGTAGGTACCCCTGACATAGCAGGACACTGTAGGTACCCCTGTCATAGCAGGACACTGTTGATACCCCTGACATAGCAGGACACTGTAGGTCCCCTCTCCCTCCCTCTGGACTCTCTCCTCCCCCTCCAACTCCATCCCTACCTCCCCCCCTCCCCCTCTCTCTCCTCCGTCCACTCTCCCTCTGGACTCTCTCCTCCCCCTCCAACTCCATCCCTACCTCCCCCCCTCCCCCCCTCCCCCCCTCTCTCCTCTGTCCACTCTCCCTCTGTACTCTCTCCTCCCCCTCCAACTCCATCCCTACCTCCCTCCGTCCACTCTCCCTCTGGACTCTCTCCTCCCCCTCCAACTCCATCCCTCCCTCTCCCCCCTCTCTCTCTTTCTCCGCCGTCCACTCTCCCTCCCTCTGGACTCTCTCCTCCCCCTCCAACTCCATCCCTACCCCCCCTCCTCTCTCTTTCTCCTCTGTCCCGTTCTCTCTGTCCCGTTCTTTCTCACCTTCTCTCTCTCTCTTTCTCTCGCTCTCTCCCTACCTCCCCTCTCCCCCCCCTCTCTCTATCTCTGTCGTCCACTCTCCCTCCCTCTGGACTCTCTCCTACCCCCCTCTCTCTCTCTCCTCCGTCCACTCTCCCTCCCTCTGGACTCTCTCCTCCCCCTCCAACTCCATCCCTACCTCCCCCCTCCCCCTCTCTCTCTTTCTCCGCCGTCCACTCTCCCTCCCTCTGGACTCTCTCCTGTCTCCCCTGTGCCAGAGTATGTCCTCATTACTTCTCAGTGTTCCTGTTCTGTCTGGCCATGCTACCAGGTGTTCTAGAAAAGTCCCTGAGATAGTCTGCCCTACTATTATCAGGCATCAGACTCAGAAACAATGACCCAACACACCTCCAGGCTGTGTAAGGGCTATTTGACCAAGAAGGAGAGTGATGGAGTGCTGCGTCAGATGACCTGGCCTCCACAATCACCTGACCTCAACCCAATTGAGATGGTTTGGGATGAGTTGGACCGCAGAGTGAAGGAAAAGCAGCCAACAAGTGCTCAGCATATGTGAGAACTCCTTCCAGACTGTTGGAAAAGCATTCCTCATGAAGCTGGTTGAGAGAACGCCAAGAGTGTGCAAAGCTGTCATCAAGGCAAAGGGTGTCTACTTTGAAGAATCTCAAATATAAAATATATTTTGACTTGTTTAACACTTCTTTTGGTTACTACATGATTCCATATGTGTTATTTCATATTTTTGATGTCTTCACTATTATTTTACAATTTAGAAAATAGTAAAAATAAAGAAAAACCCATGAATGAGTAGCTGTGTCCAAACTTTTGACTTGTACTGTGTGTGTGTGTGTGTGTGTGTGTGTGTGTGTGTGTGTGTGTGTGTGTGTGTGTGTGTGTGTGTGTGTGTGTGTGTGTGTGTGTGTGTGTGTGTGTGTGTGTGTGTGTGTGTGTCTCCTCAGCAGTGAGGTGTTATTGGAGGACGAGGAAGATGACACTATTCACATGGGAAACGCTATAATGACCTTCTACGCAGCCCTCATAGACCTGCTGGGTCGCTGTGCCCCTGAGATGCACGTGAGTCACACACACACACACACACACACACACACACACACACACACACACACACACAAACACACACACACACACACACACACACACACAAACAAACAATAGGAATAGGGCTCTGGTCAACAGTAGTGTTCTATATAGGGAATAGGGCTCTGGTCAACAGTAGTGTTCTATATAGGGAATAGGGCCCTGGTCAACAGTAGTGTTCTATATAGGGAATAGGGCTCTGGTCAACAGTAGTGTTCTATATAGGGAATAGGGCTCTGGTCAACAGTAGTGTTCTATATAGGGAATAGGGCCCTGGTCAACAGTAGTGCTCTATATAGGGAATAGGGCTCTGGTCAACAGTAGTGTACTATATAGGAAATAGGGCCCTGGTCAACAGTAGTGTTCTATATAGGGAATAGGGCTCTGGTCAACAGTAGTGTTCTATATAGGGAATAGGGCTCTGGTCAACAGTAGTGTTCTATATAGGGAATAGGGCTCTGGTCAACAGTAGTGTACTATATAGGGAATAGGGCTCTGGTCAACAGTAGTGTTCTATATAGGGAATAGGGCTCTGGTCAACAGTAGTGTTCTATATAGGGAACAGGGCTCTGGTCAACAGTAGTGTTCTATATAGGGAATAGGGCCCTGGTCAACAGTAGTGTTCTATATAGGGAATAGGGCTCTGGTCAACAGTAGTGTTCTATATAGGGAATAGGGCTCTGGTCAACAGTAGTGTTCTATATAGGGAATAGGGCCCTGGTCAACAGTAGTGTTCTATATAGGGAATAGGGCTCTGGTCAACAGTAGTGTTCTATATAGGGAATAGGGCTCTGGTCAACAGTAGTGTTCTATATAGGGAATAGGGCTCTGGTCAACAGTAGTGTACTATATAGGGAATAGGGCCCTGGTCAACAGTAGTGTTCTATATAGGGAATAGGGCTCTGGTCAACAGTAGTGTTCTATATAGGGAATAGGGCTCTGGTCAACAGTAGTGTTCTATATAGGGAATAGGGCTCTGGTCAACAGTAGTGTTCTATATAGGGAATAGGGCTCTGGTCAACAGTAGTGTTCTATATAGGGAATAGGGTTCTGGTCAACAGTAGTGTTCTATATAGGGAATAGGGCTCTGGTCAACAGTAGTGTTCTATATAGGGAATGGGGCTCTGGTCAACAGTAGTGTTCTATATAGGGAATAGGACCCTGGTCAACAGTAGTGTTCTATATAGGGAATAGGGCTCTGGTCAACAGTAGTGTTCTATATAGGGAATAGGGCCCTGGTCAACAGTAGTGTTCTATATAGGGAATAGGGCTCTGGTCAACAGTAGTGTTCTATATAGGGAATAGGACTCTGGTCAACAGTAGTGTTCTATATAGGGAATAGGGCTCTGGTCAACAGTAGTGTTCTATATAGGGAATAGGGCCCTAGTCAACAGTAGTGTTCTATATAGGGAATAGGGCCCTGGTCAACAGTAGTGTTCTATATAGGGAATAGGGCTCTGGTCAACAGTAGTGTTCTATATAGGGAATAGGGCTCTGGTCAACAGTAGTGTTCTATATAGGGAATAGGGCCCTGGTCAACAGTAGTGTTCTATATAGGGAATAGGGCTCTGGTCAACAGTAGTGTTCTATATAGGGAATAGGGCCCTAGTCAACAGTAGTGTTCTATATAGGGAATAGGGCTCTGGTCAACAGTAGTGTTCTATATAGGGAATAGGGCTCTGGTCAACAGTAGTGTTCTATATAGGGAATAGGGCCCTAGTCAACAGTAGTGTTCTATATAGGGAATAGGGCCCTGGTCAACAGTAGTGTTCTATATAGGGAATAGGGCTCTGGTCAACAGTAGTGTTCTATATAGGGAATAGGGCTCTGGTCAACAGTAGTGTTCTATATAGGGAATAGGGCCCTGGTCAACAGTAGTGTTCTATATAGGGAATAGGGCTCTGGTCAACAGTAGTGTTCTATATAGGGAATAGGGCCCTAGTCAACAGTAGTGTTCTATATAGGGAATAGGGCTCTGGTCAACAGTAGTGTTCTATATAGGGAATAGGGCCCTGGTCAACAGTAGTGTTCTATATAGGGAATAGGGCTCTGGTCAACAGTAGTGTTCTATATAGGGAATAGGGCTCTGGTCAACAGTAGTGTTCTATATAGGGAATAGGGCTCTGGTCAACAGTAGTGTTCTATATAGGGAATAGGGCTCTGGTCAACAGTAGTGTTCTATATAGGGAATAGGGCTCTGGTCAACAGTAGTGTTCTATATAGGGAATAGGACTCTGGTCAACAGTAGTGTTCTATATAGGGAATAGGGCCCTGGTCAACAGTAGTGTTCTATATAGGGAATAGGGCTCTGGTCAACAGTAGTGTTCTATATAGGGAATAGGGCCCTGGTCAACAGTAGTGTTCTATATAGGGAATAGGGCTCTGGTCAACAGTAGTGTTCTATATAGGGAATAGGACTCTGGTCAACAGTAGTGTTCTATATAGGGAATAGGGCTCTGGTCAACAGTAGTGTTCTATATAGGGAATAGGGCCCTAGTCAACAGTAGTGTTCTATATAGGGAATAGGGCCCTGGTCAACAGTAGTGTTCTATATAGGGAATAGGGCTCTGGTCAACAGTAGTGTTCTATATAGGGAATAGGGCTCTGGTCAACAGTAGTGTTCTATATAGGGAATAGGGCCCTGGTCAACAGTAGTGTTCTATATAGGGAATAGGGCTCTGGTCAACAGTAGTGTTCTATATAGGGAATAGGGCCCTAGTCAACAGTAGTGTTCTATATAGGGAATAGGGCTCTGGTCAACAGTAGTGTTCTATATAGGGAATAGGGCCCTGGTCAACAGTAGTGTTCTATATAGGGAATAGGGCTCTGGTCAACAGTAGTGTTCTATATAGGGAATAGGGCTCTGGTCAACAGTAGTGTTCTATATAGGGAATAGGGCTCTGGTCAACAGTAGTGTTCTATATAGGGAATAGGGCTCTGGTCAACAGTAGTGTTCTATATAGGGAATAGGGCTCTGGTCAACAGTAGTGTTCTATATAGGGAATAGGACTCTGGTCAACAGTAGTGTTCTATATAGGGAATAGGGCCCTGGTCAACAGTAGTGTTCTATATAGGGAATAGGGCTCTGGTCAACAGTAGTGTTCTATATAGGGAATAGGGCTCTGGTCAACAGTAGTGTTCTATATAGGGAATAGGGCTCTGGTCAACAGTAGTGCTCTATATAGGGAATAGGGCTCTGGTCAACAGTAGTGTTCTATATAGGGAATAGGGCTCTGGTCAACAGTAGTGTACTATATAGGGAATAGGGCCCTGGTCAACAGTAGTGTTCTATATAGGGAATAGGGCTCTGGTCAACAGTAGTGTTCTATATAGGGAATAGGGCCCTGGTCAACAGTAGTGTACTATATAGGGAATAGGGCTCTGGTCAACAGTAGTGTTCTATATAGGGAATAGGGCTCTGGTTAACAGTAGTGTTCTATATAGGGAATAGGGCTCTGGTCAACAGCAGTGTTCTATATAGGGAATAGGGCTCTGGTCAACAGTAGTGTTCTATATAGGGAATAGGGCCCTGGTCAACAGTAGTGTTCTATATAGGGAATAGGGCTCTGGTCAACAGTAGTGTTCTATATAGGGAATAGGACTCTGGTCAACAGTAGTGTTCTATATAGGGAATAGGGCCCTGGTCAACAGTAGTGTTCTATATAGGGAATAGGGCCCTGGTCAACAGTAGTGCCCTATATATAGGGAATAGGCCTCTGGTCAACAGTAGTGTTCTATATAGGGAATAGGGCCCTGGTCAACAGTAGTGTTCTATATAGGGAATAGGCCTCTGGTCAACAGTAGTGTTCTATATAGGGAATAGGGCTCTGGTCAACAGTAGTGTTCTATATAGGGAATAGGGCCCTGGTCAACAGTAGTGTTCTATATAGGGAATAGGACTCTGGTCAACAGTAGTGTTCTATATAGGGAATAGGACTCTGGTCAACAGTAGTGTTCTATATAGGGAATAGGGCTCTGGTCAACAGTAGTGTTCTATATAGGGAATAGGGCCCTGGTCAACAGTAGTGTTCTATATAGGGAATAGGGCTCTGGTCAACAGTAGTGTTCTATATAGGGAATAGGGCTCTGGTCAACAGTAGTGTTCTATATAGGGAATAGGGCCCTGGTCAACAGTAGTGTTCTATATAGGGAATAGGGCCCTGGTCAACAGTAGTGTTCTATATAGGGAATAGGGCTCTGGTCAACAGTAGTGTTCTATATAGGGAATAGGGCCCTGGTCAACAGTAGTGTTCTATATAGGGAATAGGACTCTGGTCAACAGTAGTGTTCTATATAGGGAATAGGGCCCTGGTCAACAGTAGTGTTCTATATAGGGAATAGGGCCCTGGTCAACAGTAGTGTTCTATATAGGGAATAGGACTCTGGTCAACAGTAGTGTTCTATATAGGGAATAGGACTCTGGTCAACAGTAGTGTTCTATATAGGGAATAGGGCTCTGGTCAACAGTAGTGTTCTATATAGGGAATAGGGCCCTAGTCAACAGTAGTGTTCTATATAGGGAATAGGACTCTGGTCAACAGTAGTGTTCTATATAGGGAATAGGGCTCTGGTCAACAATAGTGTTCTATATAGGGAATAGGGCCCTGGTCAACAGTAGTGTTCTATATAGGGAATAGGGCTCTGGTCAACAGTAGTGTTCTATATAGGGAATAGGGCTCTGGTCAACAGTAGTGTTCTATATAGGGAATAGGGCTCTGGGCAACAGTAGTGTTCTATATAGGGAATAGGGCTCTGGTCAACAGTAGTGTTCTATATAGGGAATAGGGCTCTGGGCAACAGTATTTTGTCATTGACGGACCCCCTGCTGCCTTGCTCTTCCTGGGGTCCAGACACATTAGGGCACATCACATTTGGGACACAGTCATTCACTGAGAGGAGGTGTTGTGTTTTCCAGCTGATCCATGCTGGGAAGGGTGAGGCCATCAGGATAAGAGCCATCCTACGTTCCCTGATCCCTATAGAGGACCTGGAAGGCGTGATCAGCATCCCCTTTCCCATGCCAACCCTGGCCAAAGGTGGGTGGAAGCTCTTCCTACTAAACCTCTCAGGTGTTGCAGGGGCGTAGATACTGCCCAAGGTCCATCCGAGCTGGAGCAGCAGGAAGTTTTGTACAGTGGGCTCTGAAAACCATCCACTACTCTGTTAAACTGACCTAAAACCATCCACTACTCTGTTAAACTGACCTAAAACCATCCACTACTCTGTTAAACTGACCTAAAACCACCCACTACTATGTTAAGTGGTGGAGTCTGACTCTGGCCTGTCTGTTATGTCTACCCAGATGGGTCAGTGGTAGAGTCTGACTCTGGCCTGTCTGTTATGTCTACCCAGATGGGTCAGTGGTAGAGTCTGACTCTGGCCTGTCTGTTATGTCTACCCAGATGGGTCAGTGGTAGAGTCTGACTCTGGCCTGTCTGTTATGTCTACCCAGATGGGTCAGTGGTAGAGTCTGACTCTGGCCTGTCTGTTATGTCTACCCAGATGGGTCAGTGGTAGAGTCTGACTCTGGCCTGTCTGTTATGTCTACCCAGATGGGTCAGTGGTAGAGTCTGACTCTGGCCTGTCTGTTATGTGTATCCAGATTGGTCAGTGGTTGAGTCTGACTCTGGCCTGTCTGTTATGTCTACCCAGATGAGTCAGTGGTAGAGTCTGACTCTGGCCTGTCTGTTATGTCTACCCAGATGGGTCAGTGGTTGAGTCTGACTCTGGCCTGTCTGTTATGTCTACCCAGATGGGTCAGTGGTAGAGTCTGACTCTGGCCTGTCTGTTATGTCTACCCAGATTGGTCAGTGGTAGAGTCTGACTCTGGCCTGTCTGTTATGTCTACCCAGATGGGTCAGTGGTAGAGTCTGACTCTGGCCTGTCTGTTATGTCTACCCAGATGGGTCAGTGGTAGAGTCTGACTCTGGCCTGTCTGTTATGTCTACCCAGATGAGTCAGTGGTAGAGTCTGACTCTGGCCTGTCTGTTATGTCTACCCAGATGAGTCAGTGGTAGAGTCTGACTCTGGCCTGTCTGTTATGTCTACCCAGATGGGTCAGTGGTAGAGTCTGACTCTGGCCTGTCTGTTATGTCTACCCAGATGGGTCAGTGGTAGAGTCTGACTCTGGCCTGTCTGTTATGTCTACCCAGATGGGTCAGTGGTTGAGTCTGACTCTGGCCTGTCTGTTATGTCTACCCAGATGGGTCAGTGGTTGAGTCTGACTCTGGCCTGTCTGTTATGTCTACCCAGATGGGTCAGTGGTTGAGTCTGACTCTGGCCTGTCTGTTATGTCTACCCAGATGGGTCAGTGGTTGAGTCTGACTCTGGCCTGTCTGTTATGTCTACCCAGATGGGTCAGTGGTTGAGTCTGACTCTGGCCTGTCTGTTATGTCTACCCAGATGGGTCAGTGGTTGAGTCTGACTCTGGCCTGTCTGTTATGTGTATCCAGATGAGTCAGTGGTAGAGTCTGACTCTGGCCTGTCTGTTATGTCTACCCAGATGAGTCAGTGGTAGAGTCTGACTCTGGCCTGTCTGTTATGTCTACCCAGATGAGTCAGTGGTAGAGTCTGACTCTGGCCTGTCTGTTATGTCTACCCAGATGGGTCAGTGGTAGAGTCTGACTCTGGCCTGTCTGTTATGTCTACCCAGATGAGTCAGTGGTAGAGTCTGACTCTGGCCTGTCTGTTATGTCTACCCAGATGAGTCAGTGGTAGAGTCTGACTCTGGCCTGTCTGTTATGTCTACCCAGATGGGTCAGTGGTAGAGTCTGACTCTGGCCTGTCTGTTATGTCTACCCAGATTGGTCAGTGGTAGAGTCTGACTCTGGCCTGTCTGTTATGTCTACCCAGATTGGTCAGTGGTAGAGTCTGACTCTGGCCTGTCTGTTATGTCTACCCAGATGGGTCAGTGGTAGAGTCTGACTCTGGCCTGTCTGTTATGTCTACCCAGATGGGTCAGTGGTAGAGTCTGACTCTGGCCTGTCTGTTATGTGTATCCAGATGGGTCAGTGGTTGAGTCTGACTCTGGCCTGTCTGTTATGTCTACCCAGATGGGTCAGTGGTAGAGTCTGACTCTGGCCTGTCTGTTATGTCTACCCAGATGGGTCAGTGGTGGAGCCTGATATGTCAGCTGGGTTCTGTCCGGACCACAAGGCAGCCATGGTGCTGTTCCTAGACCGGGTCTACGGGATAGAGGACCAGAACTTCCTGCTTCATCTGCTGGAGGTGGGCTTCCTGCCTGACCTCAGGGCTGCTGCCTCGCTCGACACAGTGAGTATCTAACCCTAACCTTATAGACACAGTGTCTAACCCTGTAGACACAGTGAGTCTGTAACCCTGTAGACACAGTCTGTAACCCTAACCTTATAGACACAGTCTCTAACCCTGTAGACACAGTGAGTCTCTAACCCTAACCTTATAGACACAGTCTCTAACCCTGTAGACACAGTGAGTCTCTAACCCTGTAGACACAGTGAGTCTCTAACCTTATAGACGAAGTGAGTCTCTAACCCTGTAGACACAGTGAGTCTCTAACCCTGTAGACACAGTGAGTCTCTAACCCTGTAGACACAGTGAGTCTCTAACCCTGTAGACACAGTGAGTCTCTAACCCTGTAGACACAGTGAGTCTCTAACCCTGTAGACACAGTGAGTCTGTAACCCTGTAGACACAGTGAGTCTCTAACCCTGTAGACACAGTGAGTCTCTAACCCTGTAGACACAGTGAGTCTCTAGCCCTGTAGACACAGTGAGGCTCTAACCCTGTAGACACAGTGAGTCTCTAGCCCTGTAGACACAGTGAGTCTCTAACCCTGTAGACACAGTGAGTCTGTAACCCTGTAGACACAGTGAGTCTGTAACCCTGTAGACACAGTGAGTCTCTAACCCTGTTGGTGTCTAGTGCTCAGAGAAGTCTAATGTCTCTCTCTGTTGGTGTCCAGTGCTCAGAGAAGTCTAATGTCTCTCTCTGTTGGTGTCTAGTCCTCAGAGAAGTCTAATTTCTCTCTCTGTTGCTGTCTAGTGCTCAGAGAAGTCTAATGTCTTTCTCTGTTGGTGTCTAGTCCTCAGAGAAGTCTAATTTCTCTCTCTGTTGGTGTCTAGTGCTCAGAGAAGTCTAATGTCTCTCTCTGTTGGTGTCTAGTGCTCAGAGAAGTCTAATGTCTTTCTCTGTTGGTGTCTAGTCCTCAGAGAAGTCTAATTTCTCTCTCTGTTGGTGTCTAGTCCTCAGAGAAGTCTAATTTATCTCTCTGTTGGTGTCTAGTCCTCAGATAAGTCTAATTTCTCTCTCTGTTGGTGTCTAGTCCTCAGAGAAGTCTAATGTCTCTCTCTGTTGGTGTCTAGTCCTCAGAGAAGTCTAATTTATCTCTCTGTTGGTGTCTAGTCCTCAGAGAAGTCTAATGTCTCTCTCTGTTGGTGTCTAGTCCTCAGAGAAGTCTAATTTCTCTCTCTGTTGGTGTCTAGTCCTCAGAGAAGTCTAATTTCTCTCTCTGTTGGTGTCTAGTCCTCAGAGGAGTCTAATTTCTCTCTCTGTTGGTGTCTAGTCCTCAGAGAAGTCTAATTTCTATCTCTGTTGGTGTCTAGTCCTCAGAGAAGTCTAATTTCTCTCTCTGTTGGTGTCTAGTCCTCAGAGAAGTCTAATTTCTCTCTCTGTTGGTGTCTAGTCCTCAGAGAAGTCGAATTTCTCTCTCTGTTGGTGTCTAGTCCTCAGAGAAGTCTAATTTCTATCTCTGTTGGTGTCTAGTCCTCAGAGAAGTCTAATTTCTCTCTCTGTTGGTGTCTAGTCCTCAGAGGAGTCTAATTTCTCTCTCTGTTGGTGTCTAGTCCTCAGAGAAGTCTAAATTCTCTCTCTGTTGGTGTCTAGTCCTCAGAGGAGTCTAATTTCTCTCTCTGTTGGTGTCTAGTCCTCAGAGAAGTCTAATTTCTCTCTCTGTTGGTGTCTAGTCCTCAGAGAAGTCTAATGTCTCTCTCTGTTGGTGTCTAGTCCTCAGAGAAGTCTAATTTCTCTCTCTGTTGGTGTCTAGTCCTCAGAGAAATCTAATTTCTCTCTCTGTTGGTGTCTAGTCCTCAGAGAAGTCTAATGTCTCTCTCTGTTGGTGTCTAGTCCTCAGAGAAGTCTAATGTCTCTCTCTGTTGGTGTCTAGTCCTCAGAGAAGTCTAATTTCTCTCTCTGTTGGTGTCTAGTCCTCAGAGAAGTCTAATGTCTCTCTCTGTTGGTGTCTAGTCCTCAGAGAAGTCTAATTTCTCTCTCTGTTGGTGTCTAGTCCTCAGAGAAGTCTAATTTCTCTCTCTGTTGGTGTCTAGTCCTCAGAGAAGTCTAATGTCTCTCTCTGTTGGTGTCTAGTCCTCAGAGGAGTCTAATTTCTCTCTCTGTTGGTGTCTAGTCCTCAGAGAAGTCTAATTTCTCTCTCTGTTGGTGTCTAGTCCTCAGAGAAGTCTAATTTCTCTCTCTGTTGGTGTCTAGTCCTCAGAGAAGTCTAATTTCTCTCTCTGTTGGTGTCTAGTCCTCAGAGAAGTCTAATTTCTCTCTCTGTTGGTGTCTAGTCCTCAGAGAAGTCTAATTTCTCTCTCTGTTGGTGTCTAGTCCTCAGAGAAGTCTAATTTCTCTCTCTGTTGGTGTCTAGTCCTCAGAGAATTCTAATTTCTCTCTCTGTTGGTGTCTAGTCCTCAGAGAAGTCTAATTTCTATCTCTGTTGGTGTCTAGTCCTCAGAGAAGTCTAATTTCTCTCTCTGTTGGTGTCTAGTCCTCAGAGGAGTCTAATTTCTCTCTCTGTTGGTGTCTAGTCCTCAGAGAAGTCTAATTTCTCTCTCTGTTGGTGTCTAGTCCTCAGAGGAGTCTAATTTCTCTCTCTGTTGGTGTCTAGTCCTCAGAGAAGTCTAATTTCTCTCTCTGTTGGTGTCTAGTCCTCAGAGAAGTCTAATTTCTCTCTCTGTTGCTGTCTAGTCCTCAGAGAAGTCTAATTTCTCTCTCTGTTGGTGTCTAGTCCTCCGAGAAGTCTAATGTCTCTCTCTGTTGGTGTCTAGTCCTCAGAGAAGTCTAATTTCTCTCTCTGTTGGTGTCTAGTGCTCAGAGAAGTCTAATTTCTCTCTCTGTTGGTGTCTAGTGCTCAGAGAAGTCTAATTTCTCTCTCTGTTGGTGTCTAGTCCTCAGAGAAGTCTAATTTCTCTCTCTGTTGGTGTCTAGTCCTCAGAGAAGTCTAATTTATCTCTCTGTTGGTGTCTAGTCCTCAGAGAAGTCTAATTTATCTCTCTGTTGGTGTCTAGTCCTCAGAGAAGTCTAATTTCTCTCTCTGTTGCTGTCTAGTCCTCAGAGAAGTCTAATTTCTCTCTCTGTTGGTGTCTAGTCCTCAGAGAAGTCTAATTTCTCTCTCTGTTGGTGTCTAGTGCTCAGAGAAGTCTAATGTCTCTCTCTGTTGGTGTCTAGTGCTCAGAGAAGTCTAATGTCTTTCTCTGTTGGTGTCTAGTCCTCAGAGAAGTCTAATTTCTCTCTCTGTTGGTGTCTAGTCCTCAGAGAAGTCTAATGTCTCTCTCTGTTGGTGTCTAGTCCTCAGAGAAGTCTAATTTCTCTCTCTGTTGGTGTCTAGTCCTCAGAGAAGTCTAAATTCTCTCTCTGTTGGTGTCTAGTCCTCAGAGGAGTCTAATTTCTCTCTCTGTTGGTGTCTAGTCCTCAGAGAAGTCTAATTTCTCTCTCTGTTGGTGTCTAGTCCTCAGAGAAGTCTAATGTCTCTCTCTGTTGGTGTCTAGTCCTCAGAGAAGTCTAATGTCTCTCTCTGTTGGTGTCTAGTCCTCAGAGAAGTCTAATGTCTCTCTCTGTTGGTGTCTAGTCCTCAGAGAAGTCTAATTTCTCTCTCTGTTGGTGTCTAGTCCTCAGAGAAGTCTAATGTCTCTCTCTGTTGGTGTCTAGTCCTCAGAGAAGTCTAATTTCTCTCTCTGTTGGTGTCTAGTCCTCAGAGAAGTCTAATTTCTCTCTCTGTTGGTGTCTAGTCCTCAGAGAAGTCTAATGTCTCTCTCTGTTGGTGTCTAGTCCTCAGAGGAGTCTAATTTCTCTCTCTGTTGGTGTCTAGTCCTCAGAGAAGTCTAATTTCTCTCTCTGTTGGTGTCTAGTCCTCAGAGAAGTCTAATTTCTCTCTCTGTTGGTGTCTAGTCCTCAGAGAAGTCTAATTTCTCTCTCTGTTGGTGTCTAGTCCTCAGAGAAGTCTAATTTCTCTCTCTGTTGGTGTCTAGTCCTCAGAGAAGTCTAATTTCTCTCTCTGTTGGTGTCTAGTCCTCAGAGAAGTCTAATTTCTCTCTCTGTTGGTGTCTAGTCCTCAGAGAAGTCTAATTTCTCTCTCTGTTGGTGTCTAGTCCTCAGAGAAGTCTAATTTCTATCTCTGTTGGTGTCTAGTCCTCAGAGAAGTCTAATTTCTCTCTCTGTTGGTGTCTAGTCCTCAGAGGAGTCTAATTTCTCTCTCTGTTGGTGTCTAGTCCTCAGAGAAGTCTAATTTCTCTCTCTGTTGGTGTCTAGTCCTCAGAGGAGTCTAATTTCTCTCTCTGTTGGTGTCTAGTCCTCAGAGAAGTCTAATTTCTCTCTCTGTTGGTGTCTAGTCCTCAGAGAAGTCTAATTTCTCTCTCTGTTGCTGTCTAGTCCTCAGAGAAGTCTAATTTCTCTCTCTGTTGGTGTCTAGTCCTCAGAGAAGTCTAATTTCTCTCTCTGTTGGTGTCTAGTCCTCAGAGAAGTCTAATTTCTCTCTCTGTTGGTGTCTAGTGCTCAGAGAAGTCTAATTTCTCTCTCCGTTGGTGTCTAGTGCTCAGAGAAGTCTAATTTCTCTCTCTGTTGGTGTCTAGTCCTCAGAGAAGTCTAATTTCTCTCTCTGTTGGTGTCTAGTCCTCAGAGAAGTCTAATTTATCTCTCTGTTGGTGTCTAGTCCTCAGAGAAGTCTAATTTATCTCTCTGTTGGTGTCTAGTCCTCAGAGAAGTCTAATTTCTCTCTCTGTTGCTGTCTAGTCCTCAGAGAAGTCTAATTTCTCTCTCTGTTGGTGTCTAGTCCTCAGAGAAGTCTAATTTCTCTCTCTGTTGGTGTCTAGTGCTCAGAGAAGTCTAATGTCTCTCTCTGTTGGTGTCTAGTGCTCAGAGAAGTCTAATGTCTTTCTCTGTTGGTGTCTAGTCCTCAGAGAAGTCTAATTTCTCTCTCTGTTGGTGTCTAGTCCTCAGAGAAGTCTAATGTCTCTCTCTGTTGGTGTCTAGTCCTCAGAGAAGTCTAATTTCTCTCTCTGTTGGTGTCTAGTCCTCAGAGAAGTCTAATGTCTCTCTCTGTTGGTGTCTAGTCCTCAGAGAAGTCTAATTTCTCTCTCTGTTGGTGTCTAGTCCTCAGAGAAGTCTAATTTCTCTCTCTGTTGGTGTCTAGTCCTCAGAGAAGTCTAATGTCTCTCTCTGTTGGTGTCTAGTCCTCAGAGGAGTCTAATTTCTCTCTCTGTTGGTGTCTAGTCCTCAGAGAAGTCTAATTTCTCTCTCTGTTGGTGTCTAGTCCTCAGAGGAGTCTAATTTCTCTCTCTGTTGGTGTCTAGTCCTCAGAGAAGTCTAATGTCTCTCTCTGTTGGTGTCTAGTCCTCAGAGAAGTCTAATTTCTCTCTCTGTTGGTGTCTAGTCCTCAGAGAAGTCTAATTTCTCTCTCTGTTGGTGTCTAGTCCTCAGAGGAGTCTAATTTCTCTCTCTGTTGGTGTCTAGTCCTCAGAGAAGTCTAATTTCTATCTCTGTTGGTGTCTAGTCCTCAGAGAAGTCTAATTTCTCTCTCTGTTGGTGTCTAGTCCTCAGAGAAGTCTAATTTATCTCTCTGTTGGTGTCTAGTCCTCAGAGAAGTCGAATTTCTCTCTCTGTTGGTGTCTAGTCCTCAGAGAAGTCTAATTTCTATCTCTGTTGGTGTCTAGTCCTCAGAGAAGTCTAATTTCTCTCTCTGTTGGTGTCTAGTCCTCAGAGGAGTCTAATTTCTCTCTCTGTTGGTGTCTAGTCCTCAGAGAAGTCTAAATTCTCTCTCTGTTGGTGTCTAGTCCTCAGAGGAGTCTAATTTCTCTCTCTGTTGGTGTCTAGTCCTCAGAGAAGTCTAATTTCTCTCTCTGTTGGTGTCTAGTCCTCAGAGAAGTCTAATGTCTCTCTCTGTTGGTGTCTAGTCCTCAGAGAAGTCAAATTTCTCTCTCTGTTGGTGTCTAGTCCTCAGAGAAGTCTAATTTCTCTCTCTGTTGGTGTCTAGTCCTCAGAGAAGTCTAATGTCTCTCTCTGTTGGTGTCTAGTCCTCAGAGAAGTCTAATGTCTCTCTCTGTTGGTGTCTAGTCCTCAGAGAAGTCTAATTTCTCTCTCTGTTGGTGTCTAGTCCTCAGAGAAGTCTAATGTCTCTCTCTGTTGGTGTCTAGTCCTCAGAGAAGTCTAATTTCTCTCTCTGTTGGTGTCTAGTCCTCAGAGAAGTCTAATTTCTCTCTCTGTTGGTGTCTAGTCCTCAGAGAAGTCTAATGTCTCTCTCTGTTGGTGTCTAGTCCTCAGAGGAGTCTAATTTCTCTCTCTGTTGGTGTCTAGTCCTCAGAGAAGTCTAATTTCTCTCTCTGTTGGTGTCTAGTCCTCAGAGGAGTCTAATTTCTCTCTCTGTTGGTGTCTAGTCCTCAGAGAAGTCTAAATTCTCTCTCTGTTGGTGTCTAGTCCTCAGAGGAGTCTAATTTCTCTCTCTGTTGGTGTCTAGTCCTCAGAGAAGTCTAATTTCTCTCTCTGTTGGTGTCTAGTCCTCAGAGAAGTCTAATGTCTCTCTCTGTTGGTGTCTAGTCCTCAGAGAAGTCTAATTTCTCTCTCTGTTGGTGTCTAGTCCTCAGAGAAGTCTAATTTCTCTCTCTGTTGGTGTCTAGTCCTCAGAGAAGTCTAATGTCTCTCTCTGTTGGTGTCTAGTCCTCAGAGAAGTCTAATGTCTCTCTCTGTTGGTGTCTAGTCCTCAGAGAAGTCTAATTTCTCTCTCTGTTGGTGTCTAGTCCTCAGAGAAGTCTAATGTCTCTCTCTGTTGGTGTCTAGTCCTCAGAGAAGTCTAATTTCTCTCTCTGTTGGTGTCTAGTCCTCAGAGAAGTCTAATTTCTCTCTCTGTTGGTGTCTAGTCCTCAGAGAAGTCTAATGTCTCTCTCTGTTGGTGTCTAGTCCTCAGAGGAGTCTAATTTCTCTCTCTGTTGGTGTCTAGTCCTCAGAGAAGTCTAATTTCTCTCTCTGTTGGTGTCTAGTCCTCAGAGAAGTCTAATTTCTCTCTCTGTTGGTGTCTAGTCCTCAGAGAAGTCTAATTTCTCTCTCTGTTGGTGTCTAGTCCTCAGAGAAGTCTAATTTCTCTCTCTGTTGGTGTCTAGTCCTCAGAGAAGTCTAATTTCTCTCTCTGTTGGTGTCTAGTCCTCAGAGAAGTCTAATTTCTCTCTCTGTTGGTGTCTAGTCCTCAGAGAATTCTAATTTCTCTCTCTGTTGGTGTCTAGTCCTCAGAGAAGTCTAATTTCTATCTCTGTTGGTGTCTAGTCCTCAGAGAAGTCTAATATCTCTCTCTGTTGGTGTCTAGTCCTCAGAGGAGTCTAATTTCTCTCTCTGTTGGTGTCTAGTCCTCAGAGAAGTCTAATTTCTCTCTCTGTTGGTGTCTAGTCCTCAGAGGAGTCTAATTTCTCTCTCTGTTGGTGTCTAGTCCTCAGAGAAGTCTAATTTCTCTCTCTGTTGGTGTCTAGTCCTCAGAGAAGTCTAATTTCTCTCTCTGTTGCTGTCTAGTCCTCAGAGAAGTCTAATTTCTCTCTCTGTTGGTGTCTAGTCCTCCGAGAAGTCTAATTTCTCTCTCTGTTGGTGTCTAGTCCTCAGAGAAGTCTAATTTCTCTCTCTGTTGGTGTCTAGTGCTCAGAGAAGTCTAATTTCTCTCTCTGTTGGTGTCTAGTGCTCAGAGAAGTCTAATTTCTCTCTCTGTTGGTGTCTAGTCCTCAGAGAAGTCTAATTTCTCTCTCTGTTGGTGTCTAGTCCTCAGAGAAGTCTAATTTATCTCTCTGTTGGTGTCTAGTCCTCAGAGAAGTCTAATTTATCTCTCTGTTGGTGTCTAGTCCTCAGAGAAGTCTAATTTCTCTCTCTGTTGCTGTCTAGTCCTCAGAGAAGTCTAATTTCTCTCTCTGTTGGTGTCTAGTGCTCAGAGAAGTCTAATGTCTCTCTCTGTTGGTGTCTAGTGCTCAGAGAAGTCTAATGTCTCTCTCTGTTGGTGTCTAGTGCTCAGAGAAGTCTAATGTCTTTCTCTGTTGGTGTCTAGTCCTCAGAGAAGTCTAATTTCTCTCTCTGTTGGTGTCTAGTCCTCAGAGAAGTCTAATGTCTCTCTCTGTTGGTGTCTAGTCCTCAGAGAAGTCTAATTTCTCTCTCTGTTGGTGTCTAGTCCTCAGAGAAGTCTAAATTCTCTCTCTGTTGGTGTCTAGTCCTCAGAGGAGTCTAATTTCTCTCTCTGTTGGTGTCTAGTCCTCAGAGAAGTCTAATTTCTCTCTCTGTTGGTGTCTAGTCCTCAGAGAAGTCTAATGTCTCTCTCTGTTGGTGTCTAGTCCTCAGAGAAGTCTAATGTCTCTCTCTGTTGGTGTCTAGTCCTCAGAGAAGTCTAATGTCTCTCTCTGTTGGTGTCTAGTCCTCAGAGAAGTCTAATTTCTCTCTCTGTTGGTGTCTAGTCCTCAGAGAAGTCTAATGTCTCTCTCTGTTGGTGTCTAGTCCTCAGAGAAGTCTAATTTCTCTCTCTGTTGGTGTCTAGTCCTCAGAGAAGTCTAATTTCTCTCTCTGTTGGTGTCTAGTCCTCAGAGAAGTCTAATGTCTCTCTCTGTTGGTGTCTAGTCCTCAGAGGAGTCTAATTTCTCTCTCTGTTGGTGTCTAGTCCTCAGAGAAGTCTAATTTCTCTCTCTGTTGGTGTCTAGTCCTCAGAGAAGTCTAATTTCTCTCTCTGTTGGTGTCTAGTCCTCAGAGAAGTCTAATTTCTCTCTCTGTTGGTGTCTAGTCCTCAGAGAAGTCTAATTTCTCTCTCTGTTGGTGTCTAGTCCTCAGAGAAGTCTAATTTCTCTCTCTGTTGGTGTCTAGTCCTCAGAGAAGTCTAATTTCTCTCTCTGTTGGTGTCTAGTCCTCAGAGAAGTCTAATTTCTCTCTCTGTTGGTGTCTAGTCCTCAGAGAAGTCTAATTTCTATCTCTGTTGGTGTCTAGTCCTCAGAGAAGTCTAATTTCTCTCTCTGTTGGTGTCTAGTCCTCAGAGGAGTCTAATTTCTCTCTCTGTTGGTGTCTAGTCCTCAGAGAAGTCTAATTTCTCTCTCTGTTGGTGTCTAGTCCTCAGAGGAGTCTAATTTCTCTCTCTGTTGGTGTCTAGTCCTCAGAGAAGTCTAATTTCTCTCTCTGTTGGTGTCTAGTCCTCAGAGAAGTCTAATTTCTCTCTCTGTTGCTGTCTAGTCCTCAGAGAAGTCTAATTTCTCTCTCTGTTGGTGTCTAGTCCTCAGAGAAGTCTAATTTCTCTCTCTGTTGGTGTCTAGTCCTCAGAGAAGTCTAATTTATCTCTCTGTTGGTGTCTAGTGCTCAGAGAAGTCTAATTTCTCTCTCCGTTGGTGTCTAGTGCTCAGAGAAGTCTAATTTCTCTCTCTGTTGGTGTCTAGTCCTCAGAGAAGTCTAATTTCTCTCTCTGTTGGTGTCTAGTCCTCAGAGAAGTCTAATTTCTCTCTCTGTTGCTGTCTAGTCCTCAGAGAAGTCTAATTTCTCTCTCTGTTGGTGTCTAGTCCTCAGAGAAGTCTAATTTCTCTCTCTGTTGGTGTCTAGTCCTCAGAGAAGTCTAATGTCTCTCTCTGTTGGTGTCTAGTCCTCAGAGAAGTCTAATTTCTCTCTCTGTTGGTGTCTAGTCCTCAGAGAAGTCTAATTTCTCTCTCTGTTGGTGTCTAGTCCTCAGAGAAGTCTAATGTCTCTCTCTGTTGGTGTCTAGTCCTCAGAGGAGTCTAATTTCTCTCTCTGTTGGTGTCTAGTCCTCAGAGAAGTCTAATTTCTCTCTCTGTTGGTGTCTAGTCCTCAGAGAATTCTAATTTCTCTCTCTGTTGGTGTCTAGTCCTCAGAGAAGTCTAATTTCTCTCTCTGTTGGTGTCTAGTCCTCAGAGAAGTCTAATTTCTCTCTCTGTTGGTGTCTAGTCCTCAGAGAAGTCTAATTTCTCTCTCTGTTGGTGTCTAGTCCTCAGAGAAGTCTAATTTCTCTCTCTGTTGGTGTCTAGTCCTCAGAGAAGTCTAATTTCTCTCTCTGTTGGTGTCTAGTCCTCAGAGAAGTCTAATTTCTATCTCTGTTGGTGTCTAGTCCTCAGAGAAGTCTAATTTCTCTCTCTGTTGGTGTCTAGTCCTCAGAGAAGTCTAATTTCTCTCTCTGTTGGTGTCTAGTCCTCAGAGAAGTCTAATTTCTATCTCTGTTGGTGTCTAGTCCTCAGAGAAGTCTAATTTCTCTCTCTGTTGGTGTCTAGTCCTCAGAGGAGTCTAATTTCTCTCTCTGTTGGTGTCTAGTCCTCAGAGAAGTCTAATTTCTCTCTCTGTTGGTGTCTAGTCCTCAGAGGAGTCTAATTTCTCTCTCTGTTGGTGTCTAGTCCTCAGAGAAGTCTAATTTCTCTCTCTGTTGGTGTCTAGTCCTCAGAGAAGTCTAATTTCTCTCTCTGTTGCTGTCTAGTCCTCAGAGAAGTCTAATTTCTCTCTCTGTTGGTGTCTAGTCCTCAGAGAAGTCTAATTTCTCTCTCTGTTGGTGTCTAGTCCTCAGAGAAGTCTAATTTCTCTCTCTGTTGGTGTCTAGTGCTCAGAGAAGTCTAATTTCTCTCTCCGTTGGTGTCTAGTGCTCAGAGAAGTCTAATTTCTCTCTCTGTTGGTGTCTAGTCCTCAGAGAAGTCTAATTTCTCTCTCTGTTGGTGTCTAGTCCTCAGAGAAGTCTAATTTCTCTCTCTGTTGCTGTCTAGTCCTCAGAGAAGTCTAATTTCTCTCTCTGTTGGTGTCTAGTCCTCAGAGAAGTCTAATTTCTCTCTCTGTTGGTGTCTAGTCCTCAGAGAAGTCTAATGTCTCTCTCTGTTGGTGTCTAGTCCTCAGAGAAGTCTAATTTCTCTCTCTGTTGGTGTCTAGTCCTCAGAGAAGTCTAATTTCTCTCTCTGTTGGTGTCTAGTCCTCAGAGAAGTCTAATGTCTCTCTCTGTTGGTGTCTAGTCCTCAGAGGAGTCTAATTTCTCTCTCTGTTGGTGTCTAGTCCTCAGAGAAGTCTAATTTCTCTCTCTGTTGGTGTCTAGTCCTCAGAGAAGTCTAATTTCTCTCTCTGTTGGTGTCTAGTCCTCAGAGAAGTCTAATTTCTCTCTCTGTTGGTGTCTAGTCCTCAGAGAAGTCTAATTTCTCTCTCTGTTGGTGTCTAGTCCTCAGAGAAGTCTAATTTCTCTCTCTGTTGGTGTCTAGTCCTCAGAGAAGTCTAATTTCTCTCTCTGTTGGTGTCTAGTCCTCAGAGAAGTCTAATTTCTCTCTCTGTTGGTGTCTAGTCCTCAGAGAAGTCTAATTTCTATCTCTGTTGGTGTCTAGTCCTCAGAGAAGTCTAATTTCTCTCTCTGTTGGTGTCTAGTCCTCAGAGGAGTCTAATTTCTCTCTCTGTTGGTGTCTAGTCCTCAGAGAAGTCTAATTTCTCTCTCTGTTGGTGTCTAGTCCTCAGAGGAGTCTAATTTCTCTCTCTGTTGGTGTCTAGTCCTCAGAGAAGTCTAATTTCTCTCTCTGTTGGTGTCTAGTCCTCAGAGAAGTCTAATTTCTCTCTCTGTTGCTGTCTAGTCCTCAGAGAAGTCTAATTTCTCTCTCTGTTGGTGTCTAGTCCTCAGAGAAGTCTAATTTCTCTCTCTGTTGGTGTCTAGTCCTCAGAGAAGTCTAATTTCTCTCTCTGTTGGTGTCTAGTGCTCAGAGAAGTCTAATTTCTCTCTCTGTTGGTGTCTAGTCCTCAGAGAAGTCTAATTTCTCTCTCTGTTGGTGTCTAGTCCTCAGAGAAGTCTAATTTATCTCTCTGTTGGTGTCTAGTCCTCAGAGAAGTCTAATTTATCTCTCTGTTGGTGTCTAGTCCTCAGAGAAGTCTAATTTCTCTCTCTGTTGCTGTCTAGTCCTCAGAGAAGTCTAATTTCTCTCTCTGTTGGTGTCTAGTCCTCAGAGAAGTCTAATTTCTCTCTCTGTTGGTGTCTAGTGCTCAGAGAAGTCTAATTTCTCTCTCTGTTGGTGTCTAGTCCTCAGAGAAGTCTAATTTCTCTCTCTGTTGGTGTCTAGTCCTCAGAGAAGTCTAATTTATCTCTCTGTTGGTGTCTAGTCCTCAGAGAAGTCTAATTTCTCTCTCTGTTGGTGTCTAGTCCTCAGAGAAGTCTAATTTCTCTCTCTGTTGCTGTCTAGTCCTCAGAGAAGTCTAATTTCTCTCTCTGTTGGTGTCTAGTGCTCAGAGAAGTCTAATTTCTCTCTCTGTTGGTGTCTAGTCCTCAGAGAAGTCTAATTTCTCTCTCTGTTGGTGTCTAGTCCTCAGAGAAGTCTAATTTATCTCTCTGTTGGTGTCTAGTCCTCAGAGAAGTCTAATTTCTCTCTCTGTTGGTGTCTAGTGCTCAGAGAAGTCTAATGTATCTCTCTGTTGGTGTCTAGTCCTCAGAGAAGTCTAATTTCTCTCTCTGTTGGTGTCTAGTCCTCAGAGAAGTCTAATTTCTCTCTGTTGGTGTCTAGTCCTCAGAGAAGTCTAATTTCTCTCTCTGTTGGTGTCTAGTCCTCAGAGAAGTCTAATTTCTCTCTCTGTTGGTGTCTAGTCCTCAGAGAAGTCTAATTTCTCTCTCTGTTGGTGTCTAGTCCTCAGAGAAGTCTAATTTCTATCTCTGTTGGTGTCTAGTCCTCAGAGAAGTCTAATTTCTCTCTCTGTTGGTGTCTAGTCCTCAGAGGAGTCTAATTTCTCTCTCTGTTGGTGTCTAGTCCTCAGAGAAGTCTAATTTCTCTCTCTGTTGGTGTCTAGTCCTCAGAGGAGTCTAATTTCTCTCTCTGTTGGTGTCTAGTCCTCAGAGAAGTCTAATTTCTCTCTCTGTTGGTGTCTAGTCCTCAGAGAAGTCTAATTTCTCTCTCTGTTGCTGTCTAGTCCTCAGAGAAGTCTAATTTCTCTCTCTGTTGGTGTCTAGTCCTCAGAGAAGTCTAATTTCTCTCTCTGTTGGTGTCTAGTCCTCAGAGAAGTCTAATTTCTCTCTCTGTTGGTGTCTAGTGCTCAGAGAAGTCTAATTTCTCTCTCTGTTGGTGTCTAGTCCTCAGAGAAGTCTAATTTCTCTCTCTGTTGGTGTCTAGTCCTCAGAGAAGTCTAATTTATCTCTCTGTTGGTGTCTAGTCCTCAGAGAAGTCTAATTTATCTCTCTGTTGGTGTCTAGTCCTCAGAGAAGTCTAATTTCTCTCTCTGTTGCTGTCTAGTCCTCAGAGAAGTCTAATTTCTCTCTCTGTTGGTGTCTAGTCCTCAGAGAAGTCTAATTTCTCTCTCTGTTGGTGTCTAGTGCTCAGAGAAGTCTAATTTCTCTCTCTGTTGGTGTCTAGTCCTCAGAGAAGTCTAATTTCTCTCTCTGTTGGTGTCTAGTCCTCAGAGAAGTCTAATTTATCTCTCTGTTGGTGTCTAGTCCTCAGAGAAGTCTAATTTCTCTCTCTGTTGGTGTCTAGTCCTCAGAGAAGTCTAATTTCTCTCTCTGTTGCTGTCTAGTCCTCAGAGAAGTCTAATTTCTCTCTCTGTTGGTGTCTAGTGCTCAGAGAAGTCTAATTTCTCTCTCTGTTGGTGTCTAGTCCTCAGAGAAGTCTAATTTCTCTCTCTGTTGGTGTCTAGTCCTCAGAGAAGTCTAATTTATCTCTCTGTTGGTGTCTAGTCCTCAGAGAAGTCTAATTTCTCTCTCTGTTGGTGTCTAGTGCTCAGAGAAGTCTAATGTATCTCTCTGTTGGTGTCTAGTCCTCAGAGAAGTCTAATTTCTCTCTCTGTTGGTGTCTAGTCCTCAGAGAAGTCTAATTTCTCTCTGTTGGTGTCTAGTCCTCAGAGAAGTCTAATTTCTCTCTCTGTTGGTGTCTAGTCCTCAGAGAAGTCTAATTTCTCTCTCTGTTGGTGTCTAGTCCTCAGAGAAGTCTAATTTCTCTCTGTTGGTGTCTAGTCCTCAGAGAAGTCTAATTTCTCTCTGTTGGTGTCTAGTCCTCAGAGAAGTCTAATTTCTCTCTCTGTTGGTGTCTAGTCCTCAGAGAAGTCTAATTTATCTCTCTGTTGGTGTCTAGTCCTCAGAGAAGTCTAATGTCTCTCTCTGTTGGTGTCTAGTCCTCAGAGAAGTCTAATTTCTCTCTCTGTTGGTGTCTAGTCCTCAGAGGAGTCTAATTTCTCTCTCTGTTGGTGTCTAGTCCTCAGAGAAGTCTAATTTCTCTCTCTGTTGGTGTCTAGTCCTCAGAGAAGTCTAATTTCTCTCTCTGTTGCTGTCTAGTCCTCAGAGAAGTCTAATTTCTCTCTCTGTTGGTGTCTAGTCCTCAGAGAAGTCTAATTTCTCTCTCTGTTGGTGTCTAGTCCTCAGAGAAGTCTAATTTCTCTCTCTGTTGGTGTCTAGTGCTCAGAGAAGTCTAATTTCTCTCTCTGTTGGTGTCTAGTCCTCAGAGAAGTCTAATTTCTCTCTCTGTTGGTGTCTAGTCCTCAGAGAAGTCTAATTTATCTCTCTGTTGGTGTCTAGTCCTCAGAGAAGTCTAATTTATCTCTCTGTTGGTGTCTAGTCCTCAGAGAAGTCTAATTTCTCTCTCTGTTGCTGTCTAGTCCTCAGAGAAGTCTAATTTCTCTCTCTGTTGGTGTCTAGTCCTCAGAGAAGTCTAATTTCTCTCTCTGTTGGTGTCTAGTGCTCAGAGAAGTCTAATTTCTCTCTCTGTTGGTGTCTAGTCCTCAGAGAAGTCTAATTTCTCTCTCTGTTGGTGTCTAGTCCTCAGAGAAGTCTAATTTATCTCTCTGTTGGTGTCTAGTCCTCAGAGAAGTCTAATTTCTCTCTCTGTTGGTGTCTAGTCCTCAGAGAAGTCTAATTTCTCTCTCTGTTGCTGTCTAGTCCTCAGAGAAGTCTAATTTCTCTCTCTGTTGGTGTCTAGTGCTCAGAGAAGTCTAATTTCTCTCTCTGTTGGTGTCTAGTCCTCAGAGAAGTCTAATTTCTCTCTCTGTTGGTGTCTAGTCCTCAGAGAAGTCTAATTTATCTCTCTGTTGGTGTCTAGTCCTCAGAGAAGTCTAATTTCTCTCTCTGTTGGTGTCTAGTGCTCAGAGAAGTCTAATGTATCTCTCTGTTGGTGTCTAGTCCTCAGAGAAGTCTAATTTCTCTCTCTGTTGGTGTCTAGTCCTCAGAGAAGTCTAATTTCTCTCTGTTGGTGTCTAGTCCTCAGAGAAGTCTAATTTCTCTCTCTGTTGGTGTCTAGTCCTCAGAGAAGTCTAATTTCTCTCTCTGTTGGTGTCTAGTCCTCAGAGAAGTCTAATTTCTCTCTGTTGGTGTCTAGTCCTCAGAGAAGTCTAATTTCTCTCTGTTGGTGTCTAGTCCTCAGAGAAGTCTAATTTCTCTCTCTGTTGGTGTCTAGTCCTCAGAGAAGTCTAATTTATCTCTCTGTTGGTGTCTAGTCCTCAGAGAAGTCTAATGTCTCTCTCTGTTGGTGTCTAATCCTCAGAGAAGTCTAATTTCTCTCTCTGTTGGTGTCTAGTGCTCCATGTTTCTGCTCCTCCAGTCTACCCCCCCCCTGGTTAATAAGACCCTGCTGACCCTAACCTTTTCCCTGGCCCTGACCCTAACCTTGTCCCTGACCCTGACCCTAACCTTGTCCCTGACCCTGACCCTAACCTTGTCACTGTGCTGTCTCAATGTCTCTCCCCCCAGGCTGCTCTGAGCTCTACAGACATGGCCCTGACACTAACCTTGTCCCTGACCCTGGCCCTAACCTTGTCCCTGACCCTGGCCCTAACCTTGTCCCTGTCCCTGACCCTAACCTTGTCCCTGACCCTGACCCTAACCTTGTCCCTGACCCTAACCTTGTCCCTGACCCTGACCCTAACCTTGTCCCTGACCCTGACCCTAACCTTGTCCCTGACCCTAACCTTGTCCCTGACCCTGACCCTAACCTTGTCCCTGTGTTGTCTCTATGTTTCTCCCCCCAGGCTGCTCTGAGCACTACAGACATGACCCTGACCCTAACCTTGACCCTGACCCTAACCTTGACCCTGACCCTAACCTTGTCCCTGACCCTGACCCTAACCTTGTCCCTGTGTTGTCTCTATGTTTCTCCCCCAGGCTGCTCTGAGTCCTACAGACATGGCCCTGACCCTAACCTTGACCCTGACCCTAACCTTGTCCCTGACCCTGGCCCTGACCCTAACCTTGTCCCTGGCCCTGACCCTAACCTTGTCCCTGTGCTGTCTCTATGTCTCTCCCCCAGGCTGCTCTGAGCACTACAGACATGGCCCTGACCCTAACCTTGTCCCTGACCCTGACCCTGACCCTAACCTTGTCCCTGTGCTGTCTCTATGTCTCTCTCCCCAGGCTGCTCTGAGCGCTACAGACATGGCCCTGACCCTAACCTTGTCCCTGACCCTGGCCCTAACCTTGTCCCTGACCCTGACCCTAACCTTGTCCCTGTGCTGTCTCTATGTCTCTCCCCCAGGCTGCTCTGAGCACTACAGACATGACCCTGACCCTAACCTTGTCCCTGACCCTGGCCCTGACCCTAACCTTGTCCCTGACCCTGACCCTAACCTTGTCCCTGTGCTGTCTCTATGTCTCTCCCCCCAGGCTGCTCTGAGCGCTACAGACATGGCCCTGACCCTAACCTTGTCCCTGACCCTGGCCCTGTGCTGTCTCTATGTCTCTCTCCCCAGGCTGCTCTGAGTGCTACAGACATGACCCTGACCCTAACCTTGTCCCTGACCCTGGCCCTGACCCTAACCTTGTCCCTGACCCTGACCCTAACCTTGTCCCTGTGCTGTCTCTATGTCTCTCCCCCAGGCTGCTCTGAGCACTACAGACATGACCCTGACCCTAACCTTGTCCCTGACCCTGGCCCTGACCCTAACCTTGTCCCTGACCCTGACCCTAACCTTGTCCCTGTGCTGTCTCTATGTCTCTCCCCCCAGGCTGCTCTGAGCGCTACAGACATGACCCTGACCCTAACCTTGTCCCTGACCCTGGCCCTGACCCTAACCTTGTCCCTGACCCTGACCCTAACCTTGTCCCTGTGCTGTCTCTATGTTTCTCCCCCCAGGCTGCTCTGAGCGCTACAGACATGACCCTGACCCTAACCTTGACCCTGACCCTAACCTTGACCCTGACCCTAACCTTGTCCCTGACCCTGACCCTAACCTTGTCCCTGTGCTGTCTCTATGTTTCTCCCCCCAGGCTGCTCTGAGTGCTACAGACATGGCCCTGGCCCTCAACAGGTACCTGTGTACAGCGGTTCTGCCGCTGCTCACTAAGTGTGCTCCGCTGTTCGCCGGGACAGAGCCCTACGCCTCGCTCATAGACTCTCTGCTTCACACCGTCTACCGTCTCTCTAAGGGATGTTGCCTCACCAAGGCGCAGAGAGACGCCATTGAGGAGTGTCTGCTGGCCACCTGTGGGTAAGGGATGGCTTTTGGTTACTCTCTGCTAGTATATTTGACCAGCTACTTGTGGGTTAGGGATGGCTTTTGGTTACTCTCTGCTAGTATATTTATGGGTTAGGGATGGTTTTTGGTTACTCTCTGCTAGTATAGTTGACTGGCTACTTGTGGGTTAGGGATGGATACAACTGTAAGGATGGAAACACTCTCTATGTGACTATCTGTCTTCTGGCTACAGATGTAGGATCTTAATTTGATCATCCTGTTGCAGGAGAACCTTCCAGCAATGCAGGAAATTAAAAACGTGTAGTGTATTTGAGGTTTTAAAAGGCTTCTGAAATGTGTAATTTCGACTTGGAAATGTCAGACTAGATTATCAACCCCTACAATAATGTCAATTTATTATAATCTACATAATTATTCACATTTCCTGTTACTTCAGGATTATTTTCCTGCTGTAGCATACTGGCTCAAATTAGGATCCTACATCTGTAGGTGTGGTTAAGGGATGTTAGGGGTACACTTTCCTACGTCTACGGTAGTGGTCTTTTAATAAGCCTCCGTGTGTGTGTGTGTCTGTGTGTGTGTGTGTGTGTGTGTGTGTGTGTCTGTGTGTGTGTGTGTGTGTGTGTGTGTGTGTGTGTGTGTGTGTGTGTGTGTGTGTGTGTGTGTGTGTGTGTGTGTGTGTGTGTGTGTGTGTTTGTGTGTGTGTGTGTGTGTGTGTGTGTGTGTGTGTGTGTGTCTGTGTCTGTGTGTGTGTGTGTGTGTGTGTGTGTGTTGGCAGTCAGCTGAGGCCGTCCATGATGCAGCACCTGCTGAGACGCTTGGTGTTTGATGTTCCTCTCCTCAACGAACACACCAAGATGCCTCTCAAGGTTTCATTAGGTCTTCTTCTCTGTAGCCCGCCATGAGGCTAATCTCCTGACACAATGTCCTCCTCCTCCAACCTCATCCTCCAACCTCCTCCTCCCTTCCTTCCCTCCCTCCCTCCTTCAACCTCATCCTCTAACCTCATCCTCCAACTTCATCTTTCAACCTCCTCCTCCAACCTCCTCCTCCAACCTCATCCACCAACCTCATCCACCAACCTCCTCATCCAACCTCATCCTCCAACCTCATCCAACCTCCTCCTCCATACTCATCCTCCAACCTCCTCCTCCAACCTCCTCCTCCAACCTCCTCCTCCAACCTCCTCCTCCAACCTCATCCACCAACCTCCTCATCCAACCTCATCCTCCAACCTCATCCAACCTCCTTCTCCATCCTCATCCTCCAACCTCCTCCTCCAACCTCCTCATCCAACCTCCTCCTCCAACCTCCTCATCCAACCTCCTCATCCAACCTCATCCTCCAACCTCATCCAACCTCCTCCTCCATACTCATCCTCCAACCTCCTCCTCCAACCTCCTCATCCAACCTCCTCCTCCAACCTCCTCCTCCAACCTCCTCATCCAACCTCATCCTCCAACCTCATCCAACCTCCTCCTCCATACTCATCCTCCAACCTCCTCCTCCAACCTCCTCATCCAACCTCCTCCTCCAACCTCCTCATCCAACCTCCTCATCCAACCTCATCCTCCAAGCTCATCCAACCTCCTCCTCCATACTCATCCTCCAACCTCCTCCTCCAACCTCCTCCTCCAACCTCCTCATCCAACCTCCTCCTCCAACCTCCTCCTCCAACCTCATCATCCAACCTCATCCTCCAACCTCATCCTCCTCATCCATCCTCCTCCTCCAACCTCCTCCTCCAACCTCATCCTCCTCATCCAACCTACTCCTCCAACCTCATCCTCCTCATCCAACCTCCTCCTCCAACCTCCTCCTCCAACCTCATCCACCAACCTCATCCACCAACCTCCTCATCCAACCTCATCCTCCAACCTCATCCAACCTCCTCCTCCATACTCATCCTCCAACCTCCTCCTCCAACCTCCTCCTCCAACCTCCTCCTCCAACCTCCTCCTCCAACCTCATCCACCAACCTCCTCATCCAACCTCATCCTCCAACCTCATCCAACCTCCTCCTCCATCCTCATCCTCCAACCTCCTCCTCCAACCTCCTCATCCAACCTCCTCCTCCAACCTCCTCATCCAACCTCCTCATCCAACCTCATCCTCCAACCTCATCCAACCTCCTCCTCCATACTCATCCTCCAACCTCCTCCTCCAACCTCCTCATCCAACCTCCTCATCCAACCTCCTCATCCAACCTCATCCTCCAACCTCATCCAACCTCCTCCTCCATACTCATCCTCCAACCTCCTCCTCCAACCTCCTCATCCAACCTCCTCCTCCAACCTCCTCATCCAACCTCCTCATCCAACCTCATCCTCCAACCTCATCCAACCTCCTCCTCCATACTCATCCTCCAACCTCCTCCTCCAACCTCCTCCTCCAACCTCCTCATCCAACCTCCTCCTGCAACCTCCTCCTCCAACCTCATCATCCAACCTCATCCTCCAACCTCATCCTCCTCATCCATCCTCCTCCTCCAACCTCCTCCTCCAACCTCATCCTCCTCATCCAACCTACTCCTCCAACCTCATCCTCCTCATCCAACCTCCTCATCCAACCTCCTCCTCCAACCTCATCATCCAACCTCATCCTCCAACCTCATCCTCCTCATCCATCCTCCTCCTCCAACCTCCTCCTCCAACCTCATCCTCCTCATCCATCCTCCTCCTCCAACCTCCTCCTCCAACCTCATCCTCCTCATCCAACCTACTCCTCCAACCTCATCCTCCTCATCCAACCTCCTCATCCAACCTCCTCCTCCAACCTCATCATCCAACCTCATCCTACAACCTCATCCTCCTCATCCATCCTCCTCCTCCAACCTCCTCCTCCAACCTCCTCATCCAACCTACTCCTCCAACCTCCTCCTCCTTCTCCAACCTCATCCTCCAACCTCATTATAGTATTGTGTGTGTGTGTGTGTTTCTGAGGTGTTCACTATTAATTTATCTTTGAGCACTATTGTAGACTGTTGATCTTGATGTTTCAGCTGTTGACCAATCACTACGAGCGTTGCTGGAAGTACTACTGTCTGACGGGCGGCTGGGGGAGCTTTGGGGCGTCGTCGGATGAAGAGCTGCATCTCTCCAGGAAGCTGTTCTGGGGCATCTTCGATGCTCTGTCTCGCAAGGTACGGACTACATCCAGTGGAGGCTGGTGAGGGGAGGAGGACGGGCTCATAATAATGTCTGCAACGGAGTAAAGGGAATGGCATCGAACACCTGGAAACCGTGGAAACCAGGCGTCTGATGTATTTGATACCGTTCCACTGATTCCCGCTCCAGACATTACCACGAGCCCCTTCCTCCCAAAACGAAGGTGTCACCAACCTCCTGTGGCCTACATGCACTGTGGTATTCAGTCCATCTACTGTGCTTATCGCAGTGTTGTACCTATTGAAGATGCTGAGATTGTGATGATTCAGGGCCCTCTAGTGGTCAGTGGGAAGCATCACCATACTAACATACCCTCTCAATACATACAGTTGGAATACAATACACCTTGTAACTTCACTTACATCGTCTTGTCCACCAACACACTGGGTTATAAAGGGATTCGTGTTTTATGTCGAGACAAAGCTTCATATTAGCCTTTTGACCCCGCCCAGAGGTATGTCCAGAAAGATGTTTAAACTGTCTCTGTCATGTCTTAGTGCTGTGGTTCCTGACTACACACACACACACACACACACACACACACACACACACACACACACACACACACACACACACACACACACACACACACACACACACACACACACACACACACACACATACACTCTCTTCATATGTAGCGGTCTCCTCTCCTTCCAGAGGTATGATCAGGAGCTGTTTAAGCTAGCTCTGCCGTGTCTGAGTGATGTGGTTCCTGACTACACACACACACACACACACACACACAGACACACACACACACACACACACACACACACACACACACACACACACACACACACACACACATACACACTCTTCATATGTAGAGGTCTCCTCTCCCTCTCCAGAGGTATGATCAGGAGCTGTTTAAGCTAGCTCTCATATGTAGCGGTCTCCTCTCCCTCTCCAGAGGTATGATCAGGAGCTGTTTAAGCTAGCTCTCATATGTAGCGGTCTCCTCTCCCTCCAGAGGTATGATCAGGAGCTGTTTAAGCTAGCTCTCATATGTAGCGGTCTCCTCTCCCTCTCCAGAGGTATGATCAGGAGCTGTTTAAGCTAGCTCTCATATGTAGCGGTCTCCTCTCCTTCCAGAGGTATGATCAGGAGCTGTTTAAGCTAGCTCTCATATGTAGCGGTCTCCTCTCTCTCCAGAGGTATGATCAGGAGCTGTTTAAGCTAGCTCTCATATGTAGCGATCTCCTCTCTCTCCAGAGGTATGATCAGGAGCTGTTTAAGCTAGCTCTCATATGTAGCGGTCTCCTCTCCCTCTCCAGAGGTATGATCAGGAGCTGTTTAAGCTAGCTCTCATATGTAGCGGTCTCCTCTCTCTCCAGAGGTATGATCAGGAGCTGTTTAAGCTAGCTCTCATATGTAGCGGTCTCCTCTCTCTCCAGAGGTATGATCAGGAGCTGTTGAAGCTAGCTCTCATATGTAGCGGTCTCCTCTCTCTCTCCAGAGGTATGATCAGGAGCTGTTTAAGCTGGCTCTCATATGTAGCGGTCTCCTCTCCCTCTCCAGAGGTATGATCAGGAGCTGTTTAAGCTAGCTCTCATATGTAGCGTTCTCCTCTCTCTCCAGAGGTATGATCAGGAGCTGTTTAAGCTAGCTCTCATATGTAGCGGTCTCCTCTCTCTCCAGAGGTATGATCAGGAGCTGTTTAAGCTAGCTCTCATATGTAGCGTTCTCCTCTCTCTCCAGAGGTATGATCAGGAACTGTTTAAGCTAGCTCTCATATGTAGCGGTCTCCTCTCCCTCTCCAGAGGTATGATCAGGAGCTGTTTAAGCTGGCTCTCATATGTAGCGGTCTCCTCTCTCTCTCCAGAGGTATGATCAGGAGCTGTTTAAGCTAGCTCTCATATGTAGCGGTCTCCTCTCTCTCCAGAGGTATGATCAGGAGCTGTTTAAGCTAGCTCTCATATGTAGCGGTCTCCTCTCTCTCTCCAGAGGTATGATCAGGAGCTGTTTAAGCTAGCTCTCATATGTAGCGGTCTCCTCTCCCTCTCCAGAGGTATGATCAGGAGCTGTTTAAGCTAGCTCTCATATGTAGCGGTCTCCTCTCTCTCTCCAGAGGTATGATCAGGAGCTGTTTAAGCTAGCTCTCATATGTAGCGGTCTCCTCTCTCTCCAGAGGTATGATCAGGAGCTGTTTAAGCTAGCTCTCATATGTAGCGGTCTCCTCTCTCTCTCCAGAGGTATGATCAGGAGCTGTTTAAGCTAGCTCTCATATGTAGCGGTCTCCTCTCTCTCTCCAGAGGTATGATCAGGAGCTGTTTAAGCTAGCTCTCATATGTAGCGGTCTCCTCTCTCTCCAGAGGTATGATCAGGAGCTGTTTAAGCTAGCTCTCATATGTAGCGGTCTCCTCTCTCTCCAGAGGTATGATCAGGAGCTGTTTAAGCTAGCTCTCATATGTAGCGTTCTCCTCTCTCTCCAGAGGTATGATCAGGAGCTGTTTAAGCTAGCTCTCATATGTAGCGGTCTCCTCTCCCTCTCCAGAGGTATGATCAGGAGCTGTTTAAGCTGGCTCTCATATGTAGCGGTCTCCTCTCTCTCTCCAGAGGTATGATCAGGAGCTGTTTAAGCTAGCTCTCATATGTAGCGGTCTCCTCTCTCTCCAGAGGTATGATCAGGAGCTGTTTAAGCTAGCTCTCATATGTAGCGGTCTCCTCTCTCTCTCCAGAGGTATGATCAGGAGCTGTTTAAGCTAGCTCTCATATGTAGCGGTCTCCTCTCCCTCTCCAGAGGTATGATCAGGAGCTGTTTAAGCTAGCTCTCATATGTAGCGGTCTCCTCTCTCTCTCCAGAGGTATGATCAGGAGCTGTTTAAGCTAGCTCTCATATGTAGCGGTCTCCTCTCTCTCCAGAGGTATGATCAGGAGCTGTTTAAGCTAGCTCTCATATGTAGCGGTCTCCTCTCTCTCTCCAGAGGTATGATCAGGAGCTGTTTAAGCTAGCTCTCATATGTAGCGGTCTCCTCTCTCTCTCCAGAGGTATGATCAGGAGCTGTTTAAGCTGGCTCTGCCGTGTCTGAGTGCCGTGGCCGGGGCACTTCCACCTGACTACATGGAGAGTAACTACGTGGCCGTGATGGAGAAGCAGTCCTCTATGGACGCGGAGGGAAACTTCAACCCACAGCCTGCAGACACCAGCAAGTAAGACACAGTGATTCAGTTGATTCAGTTGATTCAGTTGATTCAGTCTGAATACATCAATATATTCTCTTCTTTCTGATCGGGCGTTAACAGTGATTCAGTTGATTCAGTTGATTCAGTCTTAATACATCGAGAGATTCTCTTCTTTCTGATCGGGCGTTAACAGTGATTCAGTTGATTCAGTTGATTCAGTCTGAATACATCGTGATATTCTCTTCTTTCTGATGGGGCGTTAACAGTGATTCAGTTGATTCAGTCTGAATACATCGAGATATTCTCTTCTTTCTGATGGGGAGTTAACAGTGATTCAGTTGATTCAGTTGATTCAGTCTGAATACATCGAGATATTCTCTTCTTTCTGATGGGGCGTTAACAGTGATTCAGTTGATTCAGTCTGAATACATCGTGATATTCTCTTCTTTCTGATCGGGCGTTAACAGTGATTCAGTTGATTCAGTTGATTCAGTCTGAATACATCGTGATATTCTCTTCTTTCTGATCGGGCGTTAACAGTGATTCAGTTGATTCAGTTGATTCAGTTGATTCAGTCTGAATACATCGTGATATTCTCTTCTTTCTGATGGGGTGTTTTAACAGTGATGCTTGTTGTACATCTTTTGTGTTCCTGCTGTGACCAGTGTGAACGTCCCGGAGAAACTGGATTACTTTGTTAATAAATATGCTGAGCATTCCCATGACAACTGGTCCATGGACAAGGTGAGGGGTTGTCTCTAGCTCCTTGATGGATTGATTAATTGATTCATCGATTCAGTCATTGATTCATTGATTCAGTCATTGATTCATTGATTCAGTCATTGATTCATTGATTCAGCCATTGATTCATTGATTCAGTCATTGATTCAGCCATTGATTCATTGATTCAGCCGTTGATTCATTGATTCAGTCATTGATTCATTGATTCAGCCATTGATTCATTGATTCAGTCATTGATTCATTGATTCAGCCATTGATTCATTGATTCAGTCATTGATTCATTGATTCAGCCATTGATTCATTGATTCGGCCATTCAGTCATTGATTCAGCCATTGATTCATTGATTCAGCCATTGATTCATTGATTAAGCCATTGATTCATTGATTCAGTCATTGATTCAGTCATTGATTGATTCATTAATTGATCATGTCTCTCTCTCTCCTATGTGTCTCTCTCGTCTGTCTCAGTTTTCCAACGGCTGGGTTCACGGGGACAAGGTCTGTGAGGTCTCTAAAGTCCACCCTCTCCTCAAGCCCTATAAAGGGCTGTCAGAGAAGGTAAGACCTTACTGGAACACTAGACTGGGTTGTATCATTAGTTAGTCAGCAACCAGGTCAGACACAGTTCATCAACAACCAGGCCAGACACAGTTCATCAACAACCAGGTCAGACACAGTTCAACAACAACCAGGTCAGACTCAGTTCATCAACAACCAGGCCAGACACGGTTCATCAACAACCAGGTCAGACACAGTTCATCAACAACCAGGTCAGACACAGTTCATCAACAACCAGGTCAGACACAGTTCAACAACCAGGTCAGACACAGTTCATCAACAACCAGGTCAGACTCAGTTCATCAACAACCAGGTCAGACTCAGTTCATCAACAACCAGGTCAGACTCAGTTCCTCAACAACCAGGTCAGACACAGTTCATCAACAACCAGGCCAGACACAGTTCAACAACAACCAGGTCAGACTCAGTTCATCAACAACCAGGCCAGACACAGTTCAACAACAACCAGGTCAGACACAGTTCAACAACAACCAGGTCAGACTCAGTTCCTCAACAACCAGGTCAGACTCAGTTCCTCAACAACCAGGTCAGACTCAGTTCATCAACAACCAGGCCAGACACAGTTCAACAACAACCAGGTCAGACTCAGTTCATCAACAACCAGGCCAGACACAGTTCAACAACAACCAGGTCAGACTCAGTTCATCAACAACCAGGCCAGACACAGTTCAACAACAACCAGGTCAGACTCAGTTCATCAACAACCAGGCCAGACACAGTTCAACAACAACCAGGTCAGACTCAGTTCCTCAACAACCAGGTCAGACTCAGTTCATCAACAACCAGGCCAGACACAGTTCAACAACAACCAGGTCAGACTCAGTTCATCAACAACCAGGTCAGACATAGTTCAACAACAACCAGGTAGACACAGGTCAACAACAGCAGGTCAGACACAGTTCATCAACAACCAGGCCAGACACAGTTCATCAACAACCAGGTCAGACTCAGTTCAACAACAACCAGGTCAGACACAGTTCATCAACAACAAGGTCAAGTCTCTGAGTCTCTCCTCTGTGTCCCTCTAGGATAAAGAGGTTTACCGCCGGCCTATCAAGGAGTCTCTGAGTCTCTCCTCTGTGTCTCTCTAGGATAAAGAGGTTTACCGCCGGCCTATCAAGGAGTCTCTGAGTCTCTCCTCTGTGTCTCTCTAGGATAAAGAGGTTTACCGCTGGCCTATCAAAGAATCTCTGAGTCTCTCCTCTGTGTCCCTCTAGGATAAAGAGGTTTACCGCCGGCCTATCAAGGAGTCTCTGAGTCTCTCCTCTGTGTCCCTCTAGGATAAAGAGGTTTACCGCTGGCCTATCAAGGAGTCTCTGAGTCTCTCCTCTGTGTCCCTCTAGGATAAAGAGGTTTACCGCTGGCCTATCAAGGAGTCTCTGAAGACGATGATGGTGTGGTGCTGGAGTATAGAAAGGACCAGGGAGGGAGACCCAGCCAGCCTACACAACAGAGGACGTAGGATCTCTCAGATCAGCCAGGTAGGAGACAGTCACAGCCTTTACAGTAACAACGTACAGTACTGACTGTTAAATGACACACTTCCTGCTGCTCCATCCATTCTATTGTATTATACTGCACCTAGTATTGCCTTTACATGGTCGTCCAATCTCCTCTCTGATTCACACACTTCAGTAGGGACATTCCCAACAGTAGACACCGACTGTTCAGCATAGCGGAATATACAGTATGTCAGGTAGCTAACAGTCCTGAGACTATAGGACATGTCAGGTAGCTAACAGTCCTGAGACTACAGGACATGTCCTGTAGCTAACAGTCCTGAGACTACAGGACATGTCGGGTAGCTAACAGTCCTGAGACTACAGGACATGTCAGGTAGCTAACAGTCCTGAGACTACAGGACATGTCAAGTAGCTAACAGTCCTGAGACTACAGGACATGTCAGGTAGCTAACAGTCCTGAGACTACAGGACATGTCAAGTAGCTAACAGTCCTGAGACTACAGGACATGTCAGGTAGCTAACAGTCCTGAGACTACAGGACATGTCAGGTAGCTAACAGTCCTGAGACTACAGGACATGTCATGTAGCTAACAGTCCTGAGACTACAGGACATTTCAGGTAGCTAACAGTCCTGAGACTACAGGACATGTCAGGTAGCTAACAGTCCTGAGACTACAGGACATGTCAGGTAGCTAACAGTCCTGAGACTACAGGACATGTCAGGTAGCTAACAGTCCTGAGACTACAGGACATGTCATGTAGCTAACAGTCCTGAGACTACAGGACATTTCAGGTAGCTAACAGTCCTGAGACTACAGGACATGTCAGGTAGCTAACAGTCCTGAGACTACAGGACATGTCAGGTAGCTAACAGTCCTGAGACTACAGGACATGTCAGGTAGCTAACAGTCCTGAGACTACAGGACATGTCATGTAGCTAACAGTCCTGAGACTACAGGACATGTCATGTAGCTAACAGTCCTGAGACTACAGGACATTTCAGGTAGCTAACAGTCCTGAGACTACAGGACATGTCAGGTAGCTAACAGTCCTGAGACTACAGGACATGTCAGGTAGCTAACAGTCCTGAGACTACAGGACATGTCAGGTAACTAACAGTCCTGAGACTACAGGACATATCAGGTAGCTAACAGTCCTGAGACTACAGGACATGTCAGGTAGCTAACAGTCCTGAGACTACAGGACATGTCAAGTAGCTAACAGTCCTGAGACTACAGGACATGTCAGGTAGCTAACAGTCCTGAGACTACAGGACATGTCAGGTAGCTAACAGTCCTGAGACTACAGGACATGTCAGGTAGCTAACAGTCCTGAGACTACAGGACATGTCAGGTAGCTAACAGTCCTGAGACTACAGGACATGTCAAGTAGTTAACAGTCCTGAGACTACAGGACATGTCAGGTAGTTAACAGTCCTGAGACTACAGGACATGTCAAGTAGCTAACAGTCCTGAGACTACAGGACATGTCAGGTAGCTAACAGTCCTGAGACTACAGGACCTGTCAAGTAGATAACAGTCCTGAGACTACAGGACATGTCAGGTAGCTAACAGTCCTGAGACTACAGGACCTGTCAAGTAGATAACAGTCCTGAGACTACAGGACATGTCAGGTAGCTAACAGTCCTGAGACTACAGGACATGTCAGGTAGCTAACAGTCCTGAGACTACAGGACATGTCAGTTAGCTAACAGTCCTGAGACTACAGGACATGTCCTGTAGCTAACAGTCCTGAGACTACAGGACATGTCAGGTAGCTAACAGTCCTGAGACTACAAGACATGTCAGGTAACTAACAGTCCTGAGACTATAGGACATGTCAAGTAGCTAACAGTCCTGAGACTACAGGACATGTCAGGTAGCTAACAGTCCTGAGACTACAGGACATGTCAGGTAGCTAACAGTCCTGAGACTACAGGACATGTCAGGTAGCTAACAGTCCTGAGACTACAGGACATGTCAAGTAGCTAACAGTCCTGAGACTACAGGACATGTCCAGTAGCTAACAGTCCTGAGACTACAGGACATGTCCTGTAGCTAACAGTCCTGAGACTACAGGACATTTCAGGTAGCTAACAGTCCTGAGACTACAGGACATGTCAAGTAGTTAACAGTCCTGAGACTACAGGACATGTCAGGTAGTTAACAGTCCTGAGACTACAGGACATGTCAGGTAGCTAACAGTCCTGAGACTACAGGACATGTCAAGTAGATAACAGTCCTGAGACTACAGGACATGTCAGGTAGCTAACAGTCCTGAGACTACAGGACATGTCAGGTAGCTAACAGTCCTGAGACTACAGGACATGTCAGGTAGCTAACAGTCCTGAGACTACAGGACATGTCAGGTAGCTAACAGTCCTGAGACTACAGGACATGTCCTGTAGCTAACAGTCCTGAGACTACAGGACATGTCGGGTAGCTAACAGTCCTGAGACTACAGGACATGTCAGGTAGCTAACAGTCCTGAGACTACAGGACATGTCAAGTAGCTAACAGTCCTGAGACTACAGGACATGTCAAGTAGCTAACAGTCCTGAGACTACAGGACATGTCAGGTAGCTAACAGTCCTGAGACTACAGGACATGTCAGGTAGCTAACAGTCCTGAGACTACAGGACATGTCATGTAGCTAACAGTCCTGAGACTACAGGACATTTCAGGTAGCTAACAGTCCTGAGACTACAGGACATGTCAAGTAGTTAACAGTCCTGAGACTACAGGACATGTCAGGTAGTTAACAGTCCTGAGACTACAGGACATGTCAGGTAGCTAACAGTCCTGAGACTACAGGACATGTCAGTTAGCTAACAGTCCTGAGACTACATGACATGTCAGGTAACTAACAGTCCTGAGACTATAGGACATGTCAAGTAGCTAACAGTCCTGAGACTACAGGACATGTCAGGTAGCTAACAGTCCTGAGACTACAGGACATGTCAGGTAGCTAACAGTCCTGAGACTACAGGACATGTCAGGTAGCTAACAGTCCTGAGACTACAGGACATGTCAAGTAGCTAACAGTCCTGAGACTACAGGACATGTCCAGTAGCTAACAGTCCTGAGACTACAGGACATGTCCTGTAGCTAACAGTCCTGAGACTACAGGACATGTCAGGTAGCTAACAGTCCTGAGACTACAAGACATGTCAGGTAGCTAACAGTCCTGAGACTATAGGACATGTCAGGTAGCTAACAGTCCTGAGACTACAGGACATGTCAAGTAGCTAACAGTCCTGAGACTACAGGACATGTCAGGTAGCTAACAGTCCTGAGACTACAGGACATGTCAGGTAGTTAACAGTCCTGAGACTACAGGACATGTCAAGTAATTAACAGTCCTGAGACTACAAGACATGTCAGGTAGCTAACAGTCCTGAGACTACAGGACATGTCAAGTAGCTAACAGTCCTGAGACTACAGGACATGTCAAGTAGCTAACAGTCCTGAGACTACAGGACATGTCAGGTAGCTAACAGTCCTGAGACTACAGGACATGTCAAGTAGCTAACAGTCCTGAGACTACAGGACATGTCAGGTAGCTAACAGTCCTGAGACTACAGGACATGTCAGGTAGCTAACAGTCCTGAGACTACAGGACATGTCAGGTAGCTAACAGTCCTGAGACTACAGGACATGTCAGGTAGCTAACAGTCCTGAGACTACAGGACATGTCAGGTAGCTAACAGTCCTGAGACTACAGGACATGTCAGGTAGCTAACAGTCCTGAGACTACAGGACATGTCAGGTAGCTAACAGTCCTGAGACTACAGGACATGTCAGGTAGCTAACAGTCCTGAGACTACAGGACATGTCAAGTAGCTAACAGTCCTGAGACTACAGGACATGTCAGCTAGCTAACAGTCCTGAGACTACAGGACATGTCAGGTAGTTAACAGTCCTGAGACTACAGGACATGTCAGGTAGCTAACAGTCCTGAGACTACAGGACATGTCAGGTAGCTAACAGTCCTGAGACTACAGGACATGTCAAGTAGCTAACAGTCCTGAGACTACAGGACATGTCAGGTAGCTAACAGTCCTGAGACTACAGGACATGTCAGGTAGCTAACAGTCCTGAGACTACAGGACATGTCAGGTAACTAACAGTCCTGAGACTACAGGACATATCAAGTAACTAACAGTCCTGAGACTACAGGACATGTCAGGTAGCTAACAGTCCTGAGACTACAGGACATGTCAGGTAGCTAACAGTCCTGAGACTACAGGACATGTCAGGTAGCTAACAGTCCTGAGACTACAGGACATGTCAGGTAGATAACAGTCCTGAGACTACAGGACATGTCAGTTAGATAACAGTCCTGAGACTACAGGACATGTCAGGTAGCTAACAGTCCTGAGACTACAGGACATGTCAGGTAGCTAACAGTCCTGAGACTACAGGACATGTCAAGTAGCTAACAGTCCTGAGACTACAGGACCTGTCAAGTAGCTAACAGTCCTGAGACTACAGGACATGTCAAGTAGCTAACAGTCCTGAGACTACAGGACATGTCAAGTAGATAACAGTCCTGAGACTACAGGACATGTCAGGTAGCAAACAGTCCTGAGACTACAGGACATGTCAAGTAGCAAACAGTCCTGAGACTACAGGACATGTCAGGTAGCTAACAGTCCTGAGACTACAGGACATGTCAGGTAGCTAACAGTCCTGAGACTACAGGACATGTCAGGTAGCTAACAGTCCTGAGACTACAGGACATGTCAGGTAGCTAACAGTCCTGAGACTACAGGACATGTCAGGTAGCTAACAGTGCTGTCTCTCCCTCTGTGTTCTGTCCAGCAACACTCGGTCGAAGGAGCTCCAGGTTTCAGCCCCAGACCCATCGACATGAGCAATGTGACACTGTCCCGGGACCTGCACGTGAGTGACACGCTATACATACTCTGAGTGACACGGTACACATATTCTGAGTGACACGCTACACATACTCTGAGTGACACGCTACACGTACTCTGAGTGACACGCTACACGTACTCTGAGTGACACGCTACACGTACTCTGAGTGACACGCTACATGTACTCTGAGTGACACGCTACACGTACTCTGAGTGACACGCTACACATACTCTGAGTGACATGTGACACGCTAAACATACTCTGAGTGACATGTGACACGCTACACATACTCTGAGTGACACCATACACATACTCTGAGTGACACGCTACACATACTCTGAGTGACACGCTACACATACTCTGAGTGACACATTACACGTACTCTGAGTGACATGCTAAACATAGTCTGAGTGACATGCTAAACATAGTCTGAGTGACACGCTACATATACTCTGAATGACATGCTACACATACTCTGAGTACCGTGTGACACACTACACATACGCTGAGTGACATGCTAAACATACTCTGAGTGACATGCTAAACATACTCTGAGTGACATGTGACACGCTACACATACTGAGTAACACGCTACACATACTCTGAGTGACACGCTACACATACTCTGAGTGACACGCTACACATACTCTGAGTGACACGCTACACATACTCTGAGTGACATGCTATAAGTTCTGTGTTACTTGCAACACAAGATGTGTGTTTAATGGTTATGACAAAGTAAGCACCAATCTAATTATTAACTTGAATGTTTCTTATGTCCATTGTTTTCAGTCTATGGCAGAACTGCTTGCAGAGAACTATCATAATATTTGGGCGAAGAAGAAGAAGCTTGAACTAGAAGCCAAAGGTGCGTACAGCAGGACAGACTTATCTCTGGTCTGTTAGCTTCCAACACAAAGTAACCAGCTGTTCCTGGTCTTGAGTTAGTAACTGCTTTCCTGTTCTGTTTCTGTGCCTCTCTGTATCTCTCTCTGTCTCCTGCGTTTAATAGGTAGAACAGTACTCTTTACTGATGAAGGTAACATGACGTCCAACTGTAGCTCACGCTGCTGCTAGACATCCAACTAGAAGACCTTAGATAGCTGCTAGACATCCAACTAGAAGACCTCAGATAGCTGCTAGACATCCAACTAGAAGAGACATTAGATAGCTGTTAGACATTCAACTAGAAGAGACCTTAGATAGCTGTTAGACATCCAACTAGAAGACCTCAGATAGCTGTTAGACATCCAACTAGAAGACCTCAGATAGCTGCTAGACATCCAACTAGAAGACCTTAGATAGCTGTTAGACATCCAACTAGAAGACCTTAGATAGCTGTTAGACATCCAACTAGAAGACCTCAGATAGCTGCTAGACATCCAACTAGAAGACCTTAGATAGCTGCTAGACATCCAACTAGAAGACCTCAGATAGCTGTTAGACATCCAACTAGAAGACCTTAGATAGCTGTTAGACATCCAACTAGAAGACCTTAGATAGCTGTTAGACATCCAACTAGAAGACCTTAGATAGCTGCTAGACATCCAACTAGAAGACCTCAGATAGCTGCTAGACATCCAACTAGAAGACCTTAGATAGCTGTTAGACATCCAACTAGAAGACCTCAGATAGCTGCTAGACATCCAACTAGAAGACCTCAGATAGCTGCTAGACATCCAACTAGAAGACCTCAGATAGCTGCTAGACATCCAACTAGAAGACCTCAGATAGCTGTTAGACATCCAACTAGAAGACCTCAGATAGCTGTTAGACATCCAACTAGAGACCTCAGATAGCTGTTAGACATCCAACTAGAAGACCTCAGATAGCTGCTAGACATCCAACTAGAAGACCTCAGATAGCTGCTAGACATCCAACTAGAAGACCTCAGATAGCTGCTAGACATCCAACTAGAAGACCTCAGATAGCTGTTAGACATCCAACTAGAAGACCTCAGATAGCTGCTAGACATCCAACTAGAAGACCTTAGATAGCTGTTAGACATCCAACTAGAAGACCTCAGATAGCTGCTAGACATCCAACTAGAAGACCTCAGATAGCTGCTAGACATCCAACTAGAAGACCTTAGATAGCTGCTAGACATCCAACTAGAAGACCTTAGATAGCTGTTAGACATCCAACTAGAAGACCTCAGATAGCTGTTAGACATCCAACTAGAAGACCTTAGATAGCTGTTAGACATCCAACTAGAGACCTCAGATAGCTGCTAGACATCCAACTAGAAGAGACCTCAGATAGCTGCTAGACATCCAACTAGAAGACCTCAGATAGCTGTTAGACATCCAACTAGAAGACCTTAGATAGCTGCTAGACATCCAACTAGAAGACCTCAGATAGCTGCTAGACATCCAACTAGAAGACCTCAGATAGCTGTTAGACATCCAACTAGAAGACCTTAGATAGCTGCTAGACATCCAACTAGAAGACCTTAGATAGCTGTTAGACATCCAACTAGAAGACCTCAGATAGCTGCTAGACATCCAACTAGAAGACCTCAGATAGCTGTTAGACATCCAACTAGAAGACCTTAGATAGATACTAGACATCCAACTAGAAGACCTTAGATAGCTGCTAGACATCCAACTAGAAGACCTCAGATAGCTGCTAGACATCCAACTAGAAGAGACCTTAGATAGCTGCTAGACATCCAACTAGAAGACCTCAGATAGCTGTTAGACATCCAACTAGAAGACCTCAGATAGCTGCTAGACATCCAACTAGAAGACCTTAGATAGCTGCTAGACATCCAACTAGAAGACCTTAGATAGCTGTTAGACATCCAACTAGAAGACCTCAGATAGCTGCTAGACATCCAACTAGAAGACCTTAGATAGCTGCTAGACATCCAACTAGAAGACCTTAGATAGCTGTTAGACATCCAACTAGAAGACCTCAGATAGCTGCTAGACATCCAACTAGAAGAGACCTTAGATAGCTGCTAGACATCCAACTAGAAGACCTCAGATAGCTGTTAGACATCCAACTAGAAGACCTCAGATAGCTGCTAGACATCCAACTAGAAGACCTTAGATAGCTGCTAGACATCCAACTAGAAGACCTTAGATAGCTGTTAGACATCCAACTAGAAGACCTCAGATAGCTGCTAGACATCCAACTAGAAGACCTTAGATAGCTGCTAGACATCCAACTAGAAGACCTTAGATAGCTGTTAGACATCCAACTAGAAGACCTCAGATAGCTGCTAGACATCCAACTAGAAGACCTCAGATAGCTGCTAGACATCCAACTAGAAGACCTTAGATAGCTGTTAGACATCCAACTAGAGACCTCAGATAGCTGCTAGACATCCAACTAGAAGAGACCTCAGATAGCTGCTAGACATCCAACTAGAAGACCTCAGATAGCTGTTAGACATCCAACTAGAAGACCTTAGATAGCTGCTAGACATCCAACTAGAAGACCTCAGATAGCTGCTAGACATCCAACTAGAAGACCTCAGATAGCTGTTAGACATCCAACTAGAAGACCTTAGATAGCTGCTAGACATCCAACTAGAAGACCTTAGATAGCTGTTAGACATCCAACTAGAAGACCTCAGATAGCTGCTAGACATCCAACTAGAAGACCTCAGATAGCTGTTAGACATCCAACTAGAAGACCTTAGATAGATACTAGACATCCAACTAGAAGACCTTAGATAGCTGCTAGACATCCAACTAGAAGACCTCAGATAGCTGCTAGACATCCAACTAGAAGAGACCTTAGATAGCTGCTAGACATCCAACTAGAAGACCTCAGATAGCTGTTAGACATCCAACTAGAAGACCTCAGATAGCTGCTAGACATCCAACTAGAAGACCTTAGATAGCTGCTAGACATCCAACTAGAAGACCTTAGATAGCTGTTAGACATCCAACTAGAAGACCTCAGATAGCTGCTAGACATCCAACTAGAAGACCTTAGATAGCTGCTAGACATCCAACTAGAAGACCTTAGATAGCTGTTAGACATCCAACTAGAAGACCTCAGATAGCTGCTAGACATCCAACTAGAAGAGACCTTAGATAGCTGCTAGACATCCAACTAGAAGACCTCAGATAGCTGTTAGACATCCAACTAGAAGACCTCAGATAGCTGCTAGACATCCAACTAGAAGACCTTAGATAGCTGCTAGACATCCAACTAGAAGACCTTAGATAGCTGTTAGACATCCAACTAGAAGACCTCAGATAGCTGCTAGACATCCAACTAGAAGACCTTAGATAGCTGCTAGACATCCAACTAGAAGACCTTAGATAGCTGTTAGACATCCAACTAGAAGACCTCAGATAGCTGCTAGACATCCAACTAGAAGACCTCAGATAGCTGCTAGACATCCAACTAGAAGACCTCAGATAGCTGCTAGACATCCAACTAGAAGACCTCAGATAGCAGCTAGACATCCAACTAGAAGACCTTAGATAGCTGCTAGACATCCAACTAGAAGACCTTAGATAGCTGCTAGACATCCAACTAGAAGACCTCAGATAGCTGCTAGACATCCAACTAGAAGACCTCAGATAGCTGCTAGACATCCAACTAGAAGACCTCAGATAGCTGTTAGACATCCAACTAGAAGACCTTAGATAGATACTAGACATCCAACTAGAAGACCTCAGATAGCTGCTAGACATCCAACTAGAAGAGACCTTAGATAGCTGTTAGACATCCAACTAGAAGACCTCAGATAGCTGCTAGACATCCAACTAGAAGACCTTAGATAGCTGCTAGACATCCAACTAGAAGACCTTAGATAGCTGTTAGACATCCAACTAGAAGACCTCAGATAGCTGCTAGACATCCAACTAGAAGACCTTAGATAGCTGTTAGACATCCAACTAGAAGACCTTAGATAGCTGTTAGACATCCAACTAGAAGACCTTAGATAGCTGTTAGACATCCAACTAGAAGACCTTAGATAGCTGCTAGACATCCAACTAGAAGACCTCAGATAGCTGCTAGACATCCAACTAGAAGACCTCAGATAGCTGCTAGACATCCAACTAGAAGACCTTAGATAGCTGTTAGACATCCAACTAGAAGACCTCAGATAGCTGTTAGACATCCAACTAGAAGACCTCAGATAGCTGTTAGACATCCAACTAGAAGACCTCAGATAGCTGCTAGACATCCAACTAGAAGACCTTAGATAGCTGTTAGACATCCAACTAGAAGACCTCAGATAGCTGCTAGACATCCAACTAGAAGACCTTAGATAGCTGTTAGACATCCAACTAGAAGACCTCAGATAGCTGCTAGACATCCAACTAGAAGACCTTAGATAGCTGTTAGACATCCAACTAGAAGACCTTAGATAGCTGTTAGACATCCAACTAGAAGACCTCAGATAGCTGTTAGACATCCAACTAGAAGACCTCAGATAGCTGCTAGACATCCAACTAGAAGACCTTAGATAGCTGTTAGACATCCAACTAGAAGACCTCAGATAGCTGTTAGACATCCAACTAGAAGACCTCAGATAGCTGTTAGACATCCAACTAGAAGACCTTAGATAGCTGCTAGACATCCAACTAGAAGACCTTAGATAGCTGCTAGACATCCAACTAGAAGCCCTCAGATAGACAGCTATACTGTGTTGGATGGGACCACAGCTATACTGTGATGGCTGGGACCACAGCTATACTGTGTTGGCAGGGCCCACAGCTATACTGTGTTGGCAGGGCCCACATCTATACTGTGTTGGCAGGGCCCACAGCTATACTGTGTTGGCAGGGCCCACAGCTATACTGTGATGGCTGGGCCCACATCTATACTGTGATGGCTGGGCTCACAGCATGAGGAAGGCCATCACCTTCACACAAGGACGAGGACTCTCCAAACAGTCACTCCTGCTTCTATGACGTCCTATAGTAGTACACCTGTAGTCTTGCTTTGCACTTGATTTCCTAACTGCTTGTTTGATTTCAGTTCAGTTAACAACCAGCAGGTGTCACTGTGACACTGTGTGACGTCCTCTCATTCACTGACGCTGCAACGGTCGATGTCCCCACTATTTTTCAAACATCAAAGATGTGTTTCTCTGTCTCAGTGTTTCCTCTGATCTTGTTCCAGGAGGAGGGAACCATCCCTTACTGGTGCCCTATGACACGCTCACCGCCAGAGAGAAATACAAAGACAGAGGAAAAGCACAAGACATTCTCAAGTTCTTTCAGATAAATGGCTACACTGTATCCAGGTGAGGATGGTTACACTGTCTGACTGACTGATTGACTGACTGGTTGTTAACTGATTGTCTGACTGACTGATTGACTGACTGGTTGTTAACTGATTATCTGACTGATTGACTGACTGGTTGTTAACTGATTATCTGACTGACTGACTGACTGCCTGTCTGTAAACTGATTATCTGACTGACTGACTGACTGTCTGTAAACTGATTATCTGACTGACTGACTGACTGACTGTCTGTAAACTGATTATCTGACTGACTGCCTGTCTGTAAACTGATTATCTGACTGACTGACTGCCTGTCTGTAAACTGATTATCTGACTGACTGACTGCCTGTCTGTAAACTGATTAGCTGACTGACTGCCTGTCTGTAAACTGATTATCTGACTGACTGACTGCCTGTAAACTGATTATCTGACTGACTGACTGGTTGTTATCTGATTATCTGACTGACTGACTGACTGACTGCCTGTCTGTAAACTGATTATCTGACTGACTGACTGTAAACTGATTATCTGACTGACTGACTGCCTGTCTGTAAACTGATTATCTGACTGACTGCCTGTCTGTAAACTGATTATCTGACTGACTGACTGACTGACTGTCTGTAAACTGATTATCTGACTGACTGACTGACTGACTGTCTGTAAACTGATTATCTGACTGACTGCCTGTCTGTAAACTGATTATCTGACTGACTGACTGCCTGTCTGTAAACTGATTATCTGACTGACTGACTGCCTGTCTGTAAACTGATTATCTGACTGACTGCCTGTCTGTAAACTGATTATCTGACTGACTGACTGCCTGTAAACTGATTATCTGACTGACTGACTGGTTGTTATCTGATTATCTGACTGACTGACTGACTGACTGCCTGTCTGTAAACTGATTATCTGACTGACTGACTGTAAACTGATTATCTGACTGACTGACTGCCTGTCTGTAAACTGATTATCTGACTGACTGCCTGTCTGTAAACTGATTATCTGACTGACTGACTGGTTGTAAACTGATTATCTGACTGACCAACTGTCTGTCTGTCTATCAGTATGTAAGCTGACTGGTTGACTGATTGTCTGACTGGCTGGCTGGCTGGCTGACTGATTGTCTGGCTGGCTGGCTGACTGATTGTCTGACTGGCTGACTGGCTGGCTGGCTGACTGGCTGGTTTATCTCTACAGGGCCATGAAAGAGCAGGAGCTGGATACTCCCTCCATAGAGAAGCGTTTTGCCTACACCTTCCTGCAGCAGCTCATCACTTATGTAGACGGGGCCCACGAACACATGCTGGAGTCTGGTGAGGATAACACTTTGGTTACGTCCTCAACGGCACCCTATTGTCATAGAGCTCTGGTTAAAAGTAGTGCACTACATAGGGAATAGGATGCCATAGGGTTCTGGTCAAAAGTAGTGCACTACATAGGGAATAGGATGCCATAGGGCTCTGGTCAAAAGTAGTGCACTACATAGGGAATAGGATGCCATAGAGCTCTGGTCAAAAGTAGTGCACTACATAGGGAATAGGATGCCATAGAGCTCTGGTCAAAAGTAGTGCACTACATAGGGAATAGGATGCCATAGGGCTCTGGTCAAAAGTAGTGCACTACACAGGGAATAGGGTGCCATAGGGCTCTGGTCAAAAGTAGTGCACTACATAGGGAATAGGATGCCATAGGGCTCTGGTCAAAAGTAGTGCACTACACAGGGAATAGGATGCCATAGGGCTCTGGTCAAAAGTAGTGCACTACACAGGGAATAGGATGCCATAGGGCTCTGGTCAAAAGTAGTGCACTACACAGGGAATAGGATGCCATAGGGCTCTGGTCAAAAGTAGTGCACTACATAGGGAATAGGATGCCATTGGGGATTAAGCCATTCTCTGCTACTTAAATGAATATTACTTAAATTTAAACATCAACAATACTACTGTCTATTATTCCACTAAATCTTTGACTCTGTTCCTGTTCTGATGTCCCCCTCCCCTCTGTAAGACGTTGGGACACCACCGAAAGGAGAGAGCGTTCCTCACGAGCAGCAGATGAAGTTTTTTGGAAAGGTGAGACTGACTCTGGCCTGCTTTTCTCCACCATGTCCTACAACAACCAAACACACAAACAGGTCTACTGTTGGAGCTCACCATGTCCTACAACAACCAAACACACAAACAGGTCTACTGTTGGAGCCTAGTGTTCTATAGGTCTACTGTTGGAGCTCAGTGTTCTGTAGGACTACTGTTGGAGCTCAGTGTTCTGTAGGACTACTGTTGGAGCTCAGTGTTCTGTGGGTCTACTTGAATAGTGAAACATCATTTAATCCAGATTTTCTATCATTTGATGTGATGAGACACATCCTGGCTCCCTATTCCCTATATAGAACACTACTTTAGACCAGGGCCCATAGGGAATAGGGTACCATTTGGAACACATCCCATATTATAACCACAGACCAAGTCTGATTCTAGGTCTGATGCAGGCACTAGCCAGGCTACTGTGTGACAGGTTGAAATGAGCTCAGAGAAAAGCTGTGTTTACCATCGACTCAATAGTGACAAGTAGCAGGGCCTTGTACAATAACACCCAGGCCAGGACAACACCCAGGACAACACCCATGCAACAACAAGGTCCAATCATGAGAGGAGCTAGCTAGCAACACAGACTCATTGGTTATAGGACAGGAGATAACCTTAGTCTCTCTGAGAAGCTAGAGTCTTTTACCTTCGCCTGAGGAACTATTTCTGACCCGTGAGACTAACGGAACGCTGGGCTCCCTTAGGTGGTCCTGCCATTGGTCGACCAGTACTTCAAGAATCACCGACTCTACTTCCTGTCCACGGCCATCCGACCAATCAGCAGCGGGGGCCACGCCTCCAATAAGGAGAAGGAGATGGTGACAAGGTGAGGGATTATACTTAGATTCGCATGTCCAATACATTGCTTCAGTCTCTGTAGTACAATGAGAATATTAATACATGGAATGGAATGGTGCTGTGGGATTGTTTAACGTACTCTTTGAAGAGGTCGGGTTTCAGATGTTTGAAGAAGTCTGGTTTCAGATGTTTGAAGAGGTCGGGTTTTAGATGTTTGAAGAGGTCGGGTTTTAGATGTTTGAAGAGGTCGGGTTTCAGATGTTTGAAGAGGTCGGGTTTCAGATGTTTGAAGAGGTCGGGTTTTAGATGTTTGAAGAGGTCGGGTTTTAGATGTTTGAAGAGGTCGGGTTTTAGATGTTTGAAGAGGTCGGGTTTCAGATGTTTGAAGAGGTCGGGTTTCAGATGTTTGAAGAGGTCGGGTTTCAGATGTTTGAAGAGGTCGGGTTTTAGATGTTTGAAGAGGTCGGGTTTTAGATGTTTGAAGAGGTCGGGTTTCAGATGTTTGAAGAGGTCGGGTTTTAGATGTTTGAAGAGGTCGGGTTTTAGATGTTTGAAGAGGTCGGGTTTCAGATGTTTGAAGAAGTCTGGTTTCAGATGTTTGAAGAGGTCGGGTTTCAGATGTTTGAAGAGGTCGGGTTTCAGATGTTTGAAGAGGTCGGGTTTCAGATGTTTTCAGAAGATAGGCAGGGACTCTGCTGTCTTAGTTTCAGGGGGAAGCTCGTTCCCCCTTTGGGGTGCCAGGAGCACAGTGTTGTTTGACACCCTGGTCTGTAGCTCTAGTCCTGACACAGTGTTGTTTGACACTCTGGACTGTAGCTCTGGTCCTGACACAGTGTTGTTTGAAACCCTGGACTGTAGCTCTGGTCCTGACACAGTGTTGTTTGAAACCCTGGACTGTAGCTCTGATCCTGACACAGTGTTGTTTGAAACCCTGGACTGTAGCTCTGGTCCTGACACAGTGTTGTATGAAACCCTGGACTGTAGCTCTGGTCCTGACACAGTGTTGTTTGAAACCCTGGACTGTAGCTCTGATCCTGACACAGTGTTGTTTGAAACCCTGGACTGTAGCTCTAGTCCTGCCACAGTGTTGTTTGAAACCCTGGACTGTAGCTCTGGTCCTGACACAGTGTTGTTTGAAACCCTGGACTGTAGCTCTAGTCCTGACACAGTGTTGTTTGACACCCTGGACTGTAGCTCTGGTCCTGACACAGTGTTGTTTGAAACCCTGGACTGTAGCTCTGGTCCTGACACAGTGTTGTTTGAAACCCTGGACTGTAGCTCTGATCCTGACACAGTGTTGTTTGAAACCCTGGACTGTAGCTCTGGTCCTGACACAGTGTTGTATGAAACCCTGGACTGTAGCTCTGGTCCTGACACAGTGTTGTTTGAAACCCTGGACTGTAGCTCTGATCCTGACACAGTGTTGTTTGAAACCCTGGACTGTAGCTCTAGTCCTGACACAGTGTTGTTTGAAACCCTGGACTGTAGCTCTGGTCCTGACACAGTGTTGTTTGATACCCTGGACTGTAGCTCTAGTCCTGACACAGTGTTGTTTGACACCCTGGACTGTAGCTCTAGTCCTGACACAGTGTTGTTTGACATCCTGGACTGTAGCTCTAGTCCTGACACAGTGTTGTTTGAAACCCTGGACTGTAGCTCTAGTCCTGACACAGTGTTGTTTGAAACCCTTGACTGTAGCTCTGGTCCTGACACAGTGTTGTTTGTCACCCTGGACTGTAGCTCTAGTCCTGACACAGTGTTGTTTGAAACCCTGGACTGTAGCTCTGGTCCTGACACAGTGTTGTTTGTCACCCTGGACTGTAGCTCTGGTCCTGACACAGTGTTGTTTGATACCCTGGACTGTAGCTCTGGTCCTGACACAGTGTTGTTTGAAACCCTGGACTGTAGCTCTGGTCCTGACACAGTGTTGTTTGACACTATGGACTGTAGCTCTGGTCCTGACACAGTGTTGTTTGAAACCCTGGACTGTAGCTCTGGTCCTGACACAGTGTTGTTTGAAACCCTGGACTGTAGCTCTGGTCCTGACACAGTGTTGTTTGACACTCTGGACTGTAGCTCTGGTCCTGACACAGTGTTGTTTGACACCCTGGACTGTAGCTCTGGTCCTGACACAGTGTTGTTTGAAACCCTGGACTGTAGCTCTAGTCCTGACACAGTGTTGTTTGAAACCCTGGACTGTAGCTCTGGTCCTGACACAGTGTTGTTTGACACCCTGGACTGTAGCTCTGGTCCTGACACAGTGTTGTTTGAAACCCTGGACTGTAGCTCTGGTCCTGACACAGTGTTGTTTGACACCCTGGACTGTAGCTCTGGTCCTGACACAGTGTTGCTTGAAACTCTGGACTGTAGCTCTGGTCCTGACACAGTGTTGTTTGACTCCCTGGACTGTAGCTCTGGTCCTGACACAGTGTTGTTTGAAACCCTGGACTGTAGCTCTGGTCCTGACACAGTGTTTGACACCCTGGACTGTAGCTCTGGTCCTGACACAGTGTTGCTTGAAACCCTGGACTGTAGCTCTGTTGATGTGTAAATATGAGTGATTCAGACATCAATCACTCTTATAAAGCAGACTATTCTTCTTCTTCAAGTTGCGTCACATGATTATCTCTGTCTTTGTTTCCCCTCTTTCCTCCTACGTTTTCTTCATCCTCTCTTCAGTCTGTTCTGCAAACTGGGACTTCTTGTCAGACATAGGATATCATTGTTTGGTAAGAAGGCTGTGAAGAGTGTGCTTCTAAAAACAGTGTGGACATTTGTATGTGTTCCAAATGACTCCTTATTCCCTATATAGTGCACTACTTTTGACCAGATTCCTATGCACTATAAAGGGAATAGGGTGCCATTTGGGACACATAATATAGTGTAATACCCCTGTTCCCCAGCTCCTACCCCTGGTCCCCAGCTCCTACCCCTGGTCCCAGCTCCTACCCCTGGTCCCCAGCTCCTACCCCTGGTCCCAGCCCCTTCCCCTGGTCCCCAGCCCCTACCCCTGGTCCCCAGCTCCTACCCCTGGTTCTAGCTCCTACCCCTGGTCCCACCTCCTACCCCTGGTTCTAGCTCCTACCCCTGGTCCCCAGCTCCTACCCCTGTTCCCAGCTCCTACCCCTGGTCCCTGCTCCTACCCCTGGTCCCAGCTCCTACCCCTGGTCCCTGCTCCTACCCCTGGTCCCAGCCCCTTCCCCTGTTCCCAGCTCCTACCCCTGGTCCCCAGCTCCTACCCCTGGTTCTAGCTCCTACCCCTGGTCCCACCTCCTACCCCTGGTTCTAGCTCCTACCCCTGGTCCCCAGCTCCTACCCCTGTTCCCAGCTCCTACCCCTGGTCCCTGCTCCTACCCCTGGTCCCAGCTCCTACCCCTGGTCCCTGCTCCTACCCCTGGTCCCAGCCCCTTCCCCTGTTCCCATCTCCTACCCCTGGTCCCAGCTCCTATCCCCTGTTCCCTGCTCCTACCCCTGGTCCCAGCCCCTTCCCCTGTTCCCAGCTCCTACCCCTGGTCCCAGCTCCTACCCCTGGTCCCAGCTCTTGGTCCCAGCTCCTACCCCTGGTCCCAGCCCCTACCCCTGGTCCCAGCTCTTGGTCCCAGCTCCTACCCCTGGTCCCAGCTCTTGGTCCCAGCTCCTACACTGGTCCCAGCCCCTACCCCTTGTCCCAGCTCCTACCCCTGGTCCCCAGCTCCTACCCCTGGTCCCCAGCTCCTACCCCTGTTCCCAGCTCCTACTCCTGGTCCCAGCTCCTACCCCTGGTCCCAGCCTCTACCCCTGGTCCCCAGCTCCTACCCCTGGTCCCAGCTCCTACCCCTGGTCCCAGCTCCTACCCCTGGTCCCAGCCCACTACCCCTGGTCTCAGCTCCTACCCCTGGTCCCAGCTCCTACCCCTGGTCCCAGCTCCTACCCCTGTTCCCAGCTCCTACCCCTGGTCCCAGCCCCTACCCCTGTTCCCAGCTCCTACCCCTGGTCTCAGCTCCTACCCCTGGTTCCAGCTCCTACCCCTGGTCCCCAGCTCCTACCCCTGGCCCCAGCTCCTACCCCTGTTCCCAGCGCCTACTCCTGGTCCCAGCTCCTACCCCTGGTCCCAGCTCCTACCCCTGGTCCCAGCTCCTACCCCTGGTTCTATCTCCTACCCCTTGTCCCAGCTCCTACCCCTGGTTCTAGCTCCTACCCCTGGTTCTAGCTCCTAACCCTGTTCCCAGCTCCTACTCCTGGTCCCAGCTCCTACCCCTGGTCCCAGCTCCTACCCCTGGTCCCCAGCTCCTACCCCTGGTCCCCAGCTCCTACCCCTGTTCCCAGCTCCTACTCCTGTTCCAAGCTCCTACCCCTGGTCCCAGCCTCTACCCCTGGTCCCAGCTCCTACCCCTGGTCCCAGCTCCTACCCCTGGTCCCAGCTCCTAACCCTGGTCCCAGCTCCCAGCTCCTACTCCTGGTCCCAGCTCCTACCCCTGGTTCCAGCTCCTACCCCTGGTTCCAGCTCCTACCCCTGGTCCCAGCTCCTACCCCTGGTCCCCAGCTCCTACCCCTGGTCCCAGCCCCTACCCCTGGTTCCAGCTCCTACCCCTGGTTCCAGCCTCTACCCCTGGTCCCAGCTCCTACCCCTGGTTCCAGCCTCTACCCCTGTTCCCAGCTCCTACCCCTGGTTCCAGCCTCTACCCCTGTTCCCAGCTCCTACCCCTGGTCCCAGCTCCTACCCCTGGTCTCAGCTCCTACTCCTGGTCCCCAGCTCCTACCCATGGTCCCCAGCTCCTACCCCTGGTTCTAGCTCCTACCCCTGGTCCCCAGCTCTTACTCCTGGTTCTAGCTCCTACCCCTGGTCCCCAGCTCCTACCCCTGGTTCTAGCTCCTACCCCTGGTCCCCAGCTCCCACCCCTGTTCCCAGCTCGTACCCCTGTTCCCAGCTCCTACCCCTGGTCCCAGCTCCTACCCCTGGTTCCAGCCCCTACCCCTGGTCCCAGCTCCTACCCCTGGTTCAAGCTCCTACCCCTGGTCCCATCTCCTACCCCTGGTCCCCAGCTCCTACCCCTGGTCCCCAGCCCCTACCCCTGGTCCCAGCCCCTACCCCTGGTCCCAGCTCCTAACCCTGGCCCCCAGCTCCTACCCCTGGTCCCAGCTCCTACCCCTGGTTCAAGCTCCTACCCCTGGTCCCATCTCCTACCCCTGGTCCCCAGCTCCTACCCCTGGTCCCCAGCCCCTACCCCTGGTCCCAGCTCCTACCCCTGGTCCCAGCTCCTAACCCTGGTCCCCAGCTCCTACCCCTGGTCCCCAGCCCCTACCCCTGGTCCCAGCTCCTACCCCTGGTCCCAGCTCCTAACCCTGGCCCCCAGCTCCTAACCCTGGTCCCCAGCTCCTACCCCTGGTCCCCACCCCCTACCCCTGGTCCCAGCTCGTACCCCTGGTCCCAGCTCCTAACCCTGGTCCCAGCTCCTACCCCTGGTCCCCAGCTCCTACCCCTGGTCCCATCTCCTACCCCTGGTCCCAGCTCCTACCCCTGGTCCCAGCTCCTACCCCTGGTCCCCAGCCCCTAACCCTGGTCCCCAGCTCCTACCCCTGGCCCCCAGCCCCTACCCCTGGCCCCCAGCTCCTACCCCTGGCCCCCAGCTCCTACCCCTGGTCCCAGCTCCTACCCCTGGTCCCCAGCTCCTACCCCTGGTTCTAGCTCCTACCCCTGGTCCCCAGCTCTTACTCCTGGTTCTAGCTCCTACCCCTGGTCCCCAGCTCCTACCCCTGGTTCTAGCTCCTACCCCTGGTCCCCAGCTCCCACCCCTGTTCCCAGCTCCTACCCCTGTTCCCAGCTCCTACCCCTGGTTCCAGCCCCTACCCCTGGTCCCAGCTCCTACCCCTGGTTCAAGCTCCTACCCCTGGTCCCATCTCATACCCCTGGTCCCCAGCTCCTACCCCTGGTCCCCAGCCCCTACCCCTGGTCCCAGCCCCTACCCCTGGTCCCAGCTCCTAACCCTGGCCCCCAGCTCCTACCCCTGGTCCCAGCTCCTACCCCTGGTTCCAGCCCCTACCCCTGGTCCCAGCTCCTACCCCTGGTCCCAGCTCCTACCCCTGGTCCCATCTCCTACCCCTGGTCCCCAGCTCCTACCCCTGGTCCCCAGCCCCTACCCCTGGTCCCAGCTCCTACCCCTGGTCCCAGCTCCTAACCCTGGTCCCCAGCTCCTACCCCTGGTCCCCAGCCCCTACCCCTGGTCCCAGCTCCTACCCCTGGTCCCAGCTCCTAACCCTGGCCCCCAGCTCCTACCCCTGGTCCCCAGCTCCTACCCCTGGTCCCCAGCCCCTACCCCTGGTCCCAGCTCGTACCCCTGGTCCCAGCTCCTAACCCTGGCCCCCAGCTCCTACCCCTGGCCCCCAGCTCCTACCCCTGGTCCCCAGCCCCTACCCCTGGTCCCAGCTCCTACCCCTGGTCCCAGCTCCTACCCCTGGTCCCCAGCTCCTACCCCTGGTCCCAGCTCCTACCCCTGGTCCCCAGCTCCTACCCCTGGTCCCATCTCCTACCCCTGGTCCCAGCTCCTACCCCTGGTCCCAGCTCCTACCCCTGGTCCCCAGCCCCTAACCCTGGTCCCCAGCTCCTACCCCTGGCCCCCAGCCCCTACCCCTGGCCCCCAGCTCCTACCCCTGGCCCCCAGCTCCTACCCCTGGTCCCAGCTCCTACCCCTGGTCCCCAGCTCCTACCCCTGGCCCCCAGCCCCTACCCCTGGTCCCAGCTCCTACCCCTGGTCCCCAGCCCCTACCCCTGGTCCCCAGCTCCTACCCCTGGTCCCCAGCCCCTACCCCTGGTCCCCAGCCCCTACCCCTGGTCCCCAGCTCCTACCCCTGGTCCCCAGCCCCTACCCCTGGTCCCCAGCCCCTAACCCTGGTCCCCAGCCCCTACCCCTGGTCCCCAGCCCCTACCCCTGGTCCCCAGCCCCTACCCCTGGTCCCCAGCTCCTACCCCTGGTCCCCAGCCCCTAACCCTGGTCCCCAGCTCCTACCCCT